>NC_086325.1:88363206-88650706 GCF_036172605.1 Pelobates fuscus | reverse complement strand
AAGGATCACTATAGGGTCAGGAACACAAACATGTATTCCTTACCCTATAGTGAAAACCCACCATTTAGGTGGCTTAATTCCCCTTAGCCCCCTCAGATTGGTTTAAAACTCACCTTATTTTAAGGTGTCCATGGGTCTGCCGGCGATGGCCCCGCCCCCTTGGTGACATCAAAATTGCTGATTTTTAGCCAATCCAATGCTTTCCCATGGGGAAAACATTGGATTGGCTAAAGTCGGCAAGGGGCGTGGCCAACACCATTTTGGCCAATCAGCACCTCCTCATAGAGATGCATTGATTCAATGCATCTCTATGAGGAAAATTCAGCGTCCCCATGCAGAGCGTGGGGACGCTGAACAGCATGAGCAAGGAAGCCCCTCCAGGGGCCATCTAAGAAGGGGCCACTTGGAGGTGTCCCTAGGGGCAATATAAACACTGCCTTTACTCAACAGCTGTAGTTGTTCTGGTGACTTTAGTGTCCCTTTAAAATCCCATGTCCATCGTCATTTTTTTTTTTTTTTTACATCAGTAAATAATGTTATATATAATTTTTAAACCCTTTATCTATAGTTATACATGAAATATGCATACAGTTCCAAAACACAAAACAGTAAAATAATGTTGCCAAAAGTTATAGAGGAAACATACAAGGCACAACCGGCATTCTACCAGAATACATCCAGTACAGAGAAGCACTGAGATCCTGTGCCTAGAGTAAACCTATGCACAAAAAAAAAAAAAAAAAGTGGGGAAGAAAAAAAAAGGGAAAACACCATGATGTATAACAGAGAATACCCACCCAGGTAGTAAATATTCTAACTATTTAAATTGTATGGACAATACCAAAGACTTAAAGAATGTCGGTTAAAAAATCATATAAATGAATTGCAGGAGCAGCTCAAAGAAAAAACACTGACATTTGTATTTAGCTTAGAACACACAGATATGCTTAAATCTGTATCGTCTCACTCAGCTGTTGAATGTGAAGCAACTCAGAAAAGTCTACGCAGTGAAAGTGTCCATAAAGATAACAAATATATCAAACAAATGACTCATTTTACAACTACATTGATCTCAACATTGGACATGTTACACATTTTGTCAACTTGCTAACTATATAGTAGAGATAAAGTATATACTAGTTAGTATTTTGCAAAGATTGTTACCTTTATCTTGACAAATATTGAGCAATAATTCACTGATCGTATAATTTCTCACATAACACAATCTTATAAATGTCCCTAGACAAATATTTCTATGTGAATACATTAGACTGCAAGATAACCACAAGAGCAATTATTTTTGGAGCAAATCTTCCATACACACCCAAATAACCATGTTGATAGATCTCTTTTGTAAAATTGCATGACATCAAAGCACACGTTGACTATGGCAAGGGATGGTCTGGTATCTCTGACATCCTGGGCGATGGTGTGCATTGCATCCCTCCAAACTGTCCATTTTAGTTGGTCAAAAGAGACACACAAATAGCTGAGAGGTGCAAGGAGAAAACACATGGGGTTAAGGTGATCAGAAGATATATACACAAGGGGATAAGAGGGTAAGGATACCACAACAACCAAGTGGTTGGGGGCTAAGGAAAGACTTACAAGAGGAAATGGGGGTCAAGAGTGAGGCACAAGGGGAGATAGGATTTGTAGAGAAGCACAAAAGGTGGAGTAGTATATTTAAAATTTCCAGATTCTAAATTCCAGGTGGGTGGGTTGCTGACTTGAACACAATGTGTATATTCTGTGGCAAGAGTTGCAAACAAACAATTTTAGCATGGATTTCAAATACCCCAGGTATGCATCTGTATCAGATAGCTTCCCATTGCTGAATTTTTAGTAGGATGAAATAGAGTAGTATTTTAGATTAGTTTACATAATATCTCTGTGTACGTGCACAGTATTAACAAGTGTAGATGTTAATAACCATTTGGATCTTGCATAACTTTAGGTGATGATACAGATGCCATGAAATGTCATTGATACTTTAATATGGTGCTAGATTTCAAAAGTACACTATAGGGATCTTATTGAAGTTGTTATTGTGCCTGCAGTCCTGCCACTCCCCCCTCTCCCCGCATCCTACCCCACAAAAGCCAAAGTGAAACAAACTAGAAGACCTGGAATTGCAGCATCAAGCCATGTCTCCAAGCCCTCTGGGTATTAGAGATGGAAATCTTATTTCCAGACTCTCTTACGTTAACACACTGTGGCGTCACATGAGCATACGCAGCACCACCACACTCGCCCATAGGGAATCATTAAATAAATTTTTTGTCTTTTGAGCATGTACCTATGTTCCTCAATGCTCCTCTATAAGGAGAATTTGATTGGCCTGTCATCCTGGAAGCAAATCACTAGGATGACGCAGCCCAAGGGGGAGATCCCGGCAGCACCAAAGGAGACTCTGTGCTAGAGAAAAGGTGAGTAACTAGTTTATTTTATTTTACATTTTTAAATTTTTTGTGGTTGTGCAGATGGGAGGAGGGCAAAATGATAAGGGATACCAGGAATGTTGTGTTAGGAATACAGATATGTACTCCTAATGCTACAGTAGAGAAGTTGAGAACAAAATGTAATTATGCTAAATTCAGCATGAACTTGGTGGCATGTTAAGATATGCGTTGGCTTAATTTCCCAGTATAATTTCAAGTTCTTGAGCAATCATAACTTGCAATCACAACGCAACAAAGAGAGCATAACCTCTCTTTTCAAACTGATATGGGTATTGTAATTGTAAAACCAAGGTAAAACCATTGCACACATATTTTGCCATCAATGAAAATACGTGCTTTCTATTACATTTTCTTTCCTTGCTAAGCATATTATGGTAATTCAGTAATTCTCTTTAACCCTTTTATACCCACATGAAACATTGAAACTTTTTGTTTTGTTTTTTTAAAGAAAGCTTTATCTGGTTCTAATAATTGGTTCATAAATTAATTATTACTTTACCACAAATGTGCAACAAAATGTTTAATTTAGAAGTGTAAACTAGCAGCTTCAAACACAGTAGAGGCAATACTATAGGGGCAAGTGGGGCATCATCATCCAGTTTTTGTTGAAATAAAAACAAATTGCCATGGGTGGTAGCAGAAGTTCTGTTTTTGTAGGGCTCTACAGTGGAGTGTCGAATGATTGTAAGGCAGTCAGTACTTCCACTCCAACAAGGCTCTCCTGCAGACTTAAGTTTGTAAAGAGAACTGCTCCCTGATGCTGGCCGGTAATTAGGATGAAGGGTATAAATTATGTAATTATGCGTACGTGTGTAATTTAGTGGGGCCAAATGGGGGCAGTGGTATAGATGCATTGGATCATTGTGGGACTCCTGGAGGCTATTAGTTTTTTTTTTTTTTATATATATAAATCTTTATTTTCATTTGTTTTTTTTAAAAATTCATTCAAGTACAGATACAGCTTTCAACTATATAATTTTAAACACGGTACAAAAAGTTACTTTACAATAGTAATACAATAGATAATAATTATAAATACCAATCGGGCCGTGCTTCTAATAAACATCTACCAGTATTCTGCTGTGTCTACAGCCATACAAACATACAAACATACTGTACATTACATCTTGACCAAACCTACTTCCCATTCTCTCAACTGCCTGCGGGTGGCTATCTCTATGAGGGGGGGGGGGGGTTTACATGTTGTAATTAATGAATCTAACCCAAGGGACCCAGACTTCATTATATTTTTCTTTAGATATCTTGGCTATCCCAGCTTCCATGTTGCGTTGGTATTCAATTTGTATACATATATCCTGCCAGTTTAACGCACCCATATTTCTCCAGTTTCTGGCCATAACTATTTTTGTTGCCATACAGATATGAATCCAAAGAATTTTTAATTTTATATTGCTTTTTGGTAAATCTAAATGAAACAAAAACATTTGAGGCGTAATCTCAGTCCGAACTTCAAACATAAAGTCTACCAATTCCGCTAAGATTAATTTCACAGGTTTCAACTCCTCACAGTCCCACCAGATGTGGGAGAATGAACCGAACTCCCTACCGCATCTCCAACAATCTGGTAGGAGTGTGGGTCGAAATCTGTGAAGGCGAGTAGGGACCAGATACCAACGGTATACTAGTTTGAAGTACACTTCCTGTATATTCACCCCACGTATATATCTTTTTACTCCTTGTAACCCCAACAACCAGTCCTCCACCGAGGATGAAAAATTAAGTTCTTGCTCCCATTTATACATTGCTGGCGCTTTATCTATTTGCCTTTGGCTTCTTGCGAATTGATTATATCTGGAGGCGATTTTTTTTTTATAATGGAATGCTACAAACTGGTCCATTAGAGAACTTTCCGAAAAGTCTTTTCCCATAGTAAAGGATTTTATTCTTAAATAATTAAAAATTTCCTTCGCAGGGAGATTATATTTAGATTGTAATGTTGGAAATGGCAACATTTTGTTATTATTTAAAAGTTCCGCTATTCTTTCTACTCCACCATTTTCCCATTCTTGTATATTTATATCCTTTATATAAAGTTTTAGGGTTGTTAATGGGGCATTTAGTGATATATGTTTTGTTCCATATTTCTTTTTCAAGTGCTTAACGATATAGATCATTGTGTTATTCATCGGGTTGCTAGATCTTATATTTTTTAGAAGTTCGCTATCGCACCACCAAAGCGATAGAGGTTCCATGTCACCAAGATCTGATTTTTCAATGTCTAACCAGTTTGGTCTGGCCATTGTAAAATTGTCACACTTAATTAGGTGTGCTACCATGTTGTTCATATATAATTTCTGTATGTCTGGGAAACAGATCGCCCCTTCTTTCCAGTCTCTCTGTAATATTTCCAATGAGACTCTGGGTCTCCTATCTTGCCAAATATAATTTGATAATTGCCTTTGGAGACCGCGTATCGTCTGGTATGTCACCCTCAACGGGAGGTTACCAAATAAAAATGTCAACTTAGGAAGGAGATAGAAATTTACTGCTTCAATCCTACCCAACCAAGAAAGTTCCAATCCCTGCCAGTTTTTTAAGGTGTTCCTGAAGTGGATGGCAATATCAGTATAATTAAGTTCTCCAATTTCTCTATAGTCTAGAGAAAGTTTTACCCCTAAATATTTTATGTTTCTTGTTTCCCAATCGCATTTAAAATCTTTTTTGAGTTTGTCTACACCTGGTCCACTTAAGCCTTTTGTCAGGATTTGTGTTTTATTTATATTTATTTTATAACCTGAATGTATACCAAACACGTTAATAAGCCGAAATACGGCTGGGATGGATCTAATAGGGTCTGCTAGGGTCAGTAGAACATCATCTGCATATAATGCAATCTTATTCTCCATCTTATTCACTTTTAGCCCGCTGATGTCTTTGTTCTGTCTAATCGCGGCTGCCAACGGTTCTATAGAAAGGATATATAACAGGGGTGCCAAAGGGCATCCCTGTCGCGTCCCATTTCTAATAGGGAACCAATTTGATTGAAACATGTATCCTGATACTTTAGCTTGAGGATCCTTATATAGCGCCATTGTGCACTCCTTAAAGTAACCCTCGATGCCGAAAGCCCTCAGTACTTCTTCCATGTACTTCCAGTTAACCCGATCGAAGGCCTTCTCGGCATCGAGGGTAACCACCGCAAAAGGAGACAAGCTTTGATCTGCATGATATAGGACATTCAGTAGTTTCCTAATATTATCAGATGTGCCCCTCCCCTCTACAAACCCGCTCTGATCTTTATGTACAATGTTGGGTATGATTTGTTTTAGTCTATCGGCCAGAATTCTAGAGTATACTTTGATATCTAAGTTGATAAGAGATATTGGTCTATAATTTGAAGTGTACGTAGGGTCCTTGTCTGTCTTAGGGATTGGTATTATAGAGGCCTGGAGTAGTTCCGTTGGGATGGCTTTCTGATTAGCAAAATCTTCAAATGTTCTTAATATATATGGAGATATTATATCACTTAATTTTTTATAGAAGATTGAGGAGAAGCCATCTGGGCCTGGTGCTTTACCTGCTGTTAATGCTTTAATGGTGTTACTAATCTCATGTATAGAAAAGGGGGCATTTAGTTGGCTCAGATTCTCCACTGATATTGTTGGTAAGCTCAACTTATCCAGAAACTGTTTTGTTTCGCCCTCAGATGGCTCATTAAATTTTATATTGTATAGGGTTTTATAATAGTCTTCGAATGCTTTAGCTATTTGAGTTGGAGAAAACATTTTTTTACTTCCAACTGTTATATAGTTTATAGATTGAAGTTTATTTTTATTTTTTCATTTATTTGAAAGACTTTTCCCTATTTTGTTGTTTCCATAGTGTCACGATACCTTACCTGTCCTCCTCGGACCCACGCACCACAGCGTCCTCCTTCACTGAGCGGCACGGCACTTCTGACGCCGGCCGCTCACTCAGAGCGGAATTTCTAAGTTCGGCGCATGCGCGCCACGGCCCCGGACCTATTGGGGGCGTGGTTTTAAGGCTACACACACCACACTATAAAAGGGCTGCCCTGACAGCAGTAAGACGCCCTAGTGTGGTTCTTGCTGGTTCCCCTAGTGCTATTTCTGTGACATTTGTATTCTATCCTGGTATTTGACTTTTGGCTCCTCTATTTGACTATTCTACTCTCTGGTTCCCTGTACTTTGGCTTGCTTATCGTTATTCCCGTCTTCTGTTATCCCTTGACCTCTGGCTATCCCATTTGACTACTCTAACGTGAGTCCGGCCATTCTAAGGTCCGGTATACGTTCTATAGTTAGGTTACACTCTGCGAGAAGGGGTCACTGTCGTGACACATAGTAATCTTTTCTTGAGTTCTTACTAAAATTTTTCCCCTAATCTCTTTAATATCCTCCAAGATTTTATGATCTATGGTGAGTTTATGTAGTCGTTCTTGTTTTGCCAAATCAATATAAAGCTCGTTGAGCTCTTTTCCTTTCTTTTTTTTTATAGTAGCGCCCATTTTTATGAGGCATCCTCTCATATACGATTTAAAAGTACACCATAGCATAGCATTAGAGACATCCCCTGTATCGTTACTTTCAAAAAATTCTCTGGTCTGAGTGCGTAGTACATCTACATTAGTTTCTGATTTTAGTAAGTTTTCATTAAGTCTCCATTTGTCTCTACATTTATATTCAGGGTTATTTTTTATAACTAAACTTACAGGTGCATGGTCAGACCATGTTATAGGTCCGATTGACACTTTCTTAACTCGCTCCAAAGTTTCAGGTTTTACCAAAAAATAATCAATTCTAGTGTATGTCTGGTGAACATTTGAAAAGAACGTGTAATCTCTTGCTTCTGGATTAGACGTTCTCCAGGCATCGAATAGACAATTCTTTGCCAAAATAGTCTGCATCATTGATAGGCCTGTTCTTTGCTTGGCATCTATGTGGGCGGACTTTATTCTATTCCTATCTATTTTATTATCTATGATGCAATTAAAGTCCCCCCCGATGATTAGGCTACCAGACGATACGCGGTCAATCTTTTGCATCAAATTTCCCAAAAATCTATATGGGGATTGATTTGGAGCATAAACATTTACTAAAGTATACAAAATGTCATTAATTCGAACTATCACTATGAGAAACCTGCCACCAGGGTCCGTCTCCTCGTGGATCAACTCATATTTTAAACTATCTGAGAAAAAAATTGCCACCCCTCTTTTTTTGTTCTTTCCCGCCAGATTAGATCTGTGGACCACTGGAAATTTTTTGTAGTTCCATAGTTTGGGCGTAGAGTTAGACCAGTGTGTTTCTTGAACGAAACCGAAATCTGTTTTACTGTCAATCAATAATTTATACAAGTATCCTCTTTTCTGACCTGAATTTAAGCCCCTTGTGTTAATAGATAGTATGTTTAATGACATACTACCGCAGTTCACCCCACACCCTCATCCCCTCTATCCTCCCCTCAGATAGCATCCAACACTCAAATCCATTCATATTTCCACCTGTCGGTCCTATATATATGGACCTCCTGGTCAAACTCCAACTTTCTAATACCTCATTCAATCCATAATATGAAGTTCTGTATACAGTCTTCATATTTGACCCTGCTGCCGTCGCAGGACCCTAGACCAGGATAGTAGGCATTTATTCTTTATTATAATCCCTCTGTCCTTCATACGATTCTGCCCCCCCTTCTTTTTCCTTTTTCTTTTTCCTTCCTTCTTCTCTCTTACCAATCCTATTCCTAAAGGCGTGATGATGTTCATTCCCTTTATCCTGCCACGAGATCTATCTGCTAAGTCCCCCTTCTACTGACTTTTATTTTATCTGGGGCAATTCTCTCCTCCAATTTCAACTTCTAATACTCCCTTTCCCTAGCCCTTGGTTATGGTCTATAATCTCCCTTCTCCTCCTTTTGTGTGGTTATAAACTTGTGTTTATTGTGAAACCCACTTCATTTGTTTTATTCTTATACTTTTAAATAATATGTCAATGAGTGTAACTTGTGCTTTTTGCTCATTTTCCTTATACATTACATACATTACTCTATATGTGAATCTATAATTTTTACTCTATATGTGAATCTATAATTATATTCTTTATATGGGTAGCCCCACAGTTTAACACCTTTTCTGCTAGTGCCAAAAAAAAGAAAAAAAAACGTATAAATTGTTTTCTATAGTTATAAGTGTTAAGTACTCCTTTTTCGTTCACTTCATTCTTACTATATTACTTTATATATGTTTATATTAATTTTACCATATACCTTTAAATCTGTTATAAATTGTTTCCTAGAGTTATAAGTGTTAAATACTCCTTTTTCGTTCACTTCATACTTACTATATTACTTTATATATGTTTATGTTAATTATACCTTATACCTTTAAATATGTGATTATGTGATTACCCCTCTATACATTTTACCATTTCTAAACATTCAAAAAAAAAAAAAAAGGAGGAGGAGTTCAGTTTGACTAAGGGATCAGTTTCAGATTTGTCATCTTCTGTTTTAGTGCCAGGTTGTCTCTAAAGATGTATGATTTATCTTTAAAAAAGACCATAATTGCCGTCGGGAACAGCCACTTGTATCTAATCTCCTTGTTCCTGAGGATAACCGTTTCTTCGGAAAAGGTTCTTCTTGCTTGTCTTGTCTTTAGAGATAAGTCCTGATAAACTTTTAGATGTCTCCATTCTTCCGTGTCTGGGATCCCATTCCTTATCTTCTGCATTATTTGATTTTTCATCCAAAAACTAGAGAAGCAAATCATAACATCTCTTGGGTAGGATTTATCGGTACCATTTGGTCTAGCCAGTCTGTGGAATCTTTCAAAGGTCTCAGGGCCCAGCGTCTGTTTGGATAGTATTTTTGAAAAGAGACTGTTCAGGTACAAATATAAGTCTTCTTGTAATATTGATTCCGGTATTCCTCTAACTCTTACATTGTTTCTCCTGGATCGGTCCTCTAAATCAGTCAGCTTCATCTCGGTGTCCTGCAGTCTCTTCTCTAACTGTATATTAGATGCTTTAATTTGTTCATATTCCTCTTGGACTTTTTGTAGTATGATTGCCTGGTTTGTAAATTTCTCTGAGAGGGTAGCAATTTCTGATCTGACATCTTTAGAGTTGTTTTCAATATCCACTTGGATCTTTTTATGTAAATTATCCAACATTTGAGTTAACAGTTGTTGTGTCAATCCCTGTGAGTTTTTTGACTGATGTGGCAGGTCGTCCTCTGATATGTTTGATATTTGAAGTGCAGAGAGCTGAGCATTTTCTAATGGGAGGGACTTTCGTTACCTCTCTAGTTCTATACTAGGCACTTTGGGTGAATAAAATGTGCCTATTGTTGCCTTCTTTTTCTCCATATTTTGGACTTTCTCTTTTTTAGGAGCCATATGAGGTGCTAAAGCTTCTGATTTAAGCTTTATTCTCCGCTAGGGTTAACCCCGCTAGGTTAACTATTGAATATGTCTTTTATCAACTTTAGCGGAATATCTCCTTGCTCTTTGCTGGTACACCAGATGCTGTCTCTTTAAGTTAACTCTTATTTGTCCAATGTGGAGTAAAGATCAGTGGAAAATAAGTATTTAGATATTTTCTTTAAATGTGGAGTAAAGATCAGGGGAAGATAAGTAATTGAATATATTTTTACTCTCAAATATTATTTTATACTTTCTTTGTCACGTTTAACACAAAAATTTCCTTTCCTCTTCGCTGCAACACCAGATGACTGTCCCTTTAAGTTAGCGCTTATATATAGAGTAGAGATTTAGTTGTAGATAGGTGAATAAGTATATTTTTTACACACAGACATTAATTTATACACTCTGAGACTCTGCCGAAATCAATCTTCTATTTACAAACTCAAATAAATTCAGACTGTAGATGTATACTTATCGCACTCAGCGTCCTCTCTTCTTCCATGTGTCAGCAGTGCCCGATAACTGTCCCGTTTAGTGAACTTTTAATCATCAGATAGGAGTACAGAATCAGTGGCAGATGAATGCCCCAATGTATCAGCTTTGTAGCTTTGTATCTTTGTAGCAGCTTTGTAGATTAGTAGCTGTTTGCTCGTGGAAAGTTGTAACTTTGTAACTTTATGGCTTAGTAACCGCTTTATATCTGCTGCTCGTCGCACTTGTGAAGATCCGTGGCAATCAGTGGCAAGTGGGCTCATAGTGTACCGGCTTTATAGTTCGACAGCCTTTTCCAGTACCTTAAGCCTCTTGTAACTTTATGGAGGCTGCTCCACTGCTCAGCCGTCTGTCGCGCTCGTGCCCCGCTGCCCTTCACAGTCTCTCCGTCCGGCGTTCTCGCCGCCTCGACAGGCTCGCACGCTGCATTGCCCCACTTCCTGGTCCGTGAAGATGCGGTCCCGCGGCTTACGTGCGCACCGACGTCACGTACCGCCCGCCCACATCATGGGATCGCTGGTGGAGGCTATTAGTTTTTATCCCTCCATGCCCCTTTATTTATACCAGACCAGGTCTCTGTCACAGCATTTTTTTCCCTGGGGGATGCTGGGAGGAATTAAGGAGCAGGCACATGCACACGCACACATAGGAGGTTGGAGAGAAGCAATAAAATGCTTACAAATTTTATTTGGACTTATATGTGTGAATCTATGCGAAAGTGTACCTGTGTGTCTGTGCATGTCTTTAGTGTGTGTACCTGTGAATTTATGTAACTGAGTGTGTGTGCATATCTGTGTCAGTGTATATATCGGTGCATATATCACAGCATTCAAACACCAACATTGCACACAAGCACACCCCTGCATCGAAACACCAACACTACAGAAAATACACCCCTGCATTCATACACAGAAACACAGCCCTGCATCCAAACACTATTTCTACAAACACTTCCCTGCTTTCAAATCTACAGACAAATGCACCCCTGCATCTCAATGACAATAGTACAGACAAAAACACAACTGCATTCAAATGCCAATACAACACACACATTTTTATTGTTGTAGGAAATAAATTACATTTATGACATTATGTGAAGTTGTTCTTTTTGCCTGCTCTTTCTTGATTGTGTGCATGTGTGTGTATATAAATTTGATGCATTCGGCCAGGCATACCTACTTCACTGGACAGTTAATTTAGTACTTTGCACACAAAATTACCTTGATAAATTTCCGACTGTATATACGTTTTTCCTTCCTTACTTTCATTTTATAAGACCTAACTATGGGATTTATAATGACTTAAATATGTGAAATTCTTTGATATGGTTATTATAATAATGCCAAATGATTTTGATCTTATGACAGTCACATGGAACCATTTCTTTGCCTGAAATTAAACATTAGTCAGTGTGTATGAGCAATATTACATGATAGAATCCTGAAACATGAAATCAGGACAGAACATCACCTTTGGAAGCTGACACTATTATTTTAATAAAACATTTGAGATTCAAGGTTATACAATTACTATGCTTGCAATTATTATTCCTCTCTTGTATTTCCAGGTTCGATTTGTGAGCAGTACATGGGTTTTTGGAAAAATGATGTGCCATGTGAGCCGCTTTGTCCAATATTGTTCTGTTCATGTTTCAGTGCTGACTCTCACTGCAATTGCTTTAGACAGACATCAGGTGAGTTATGACTTTGGTTTTAACATTCTGACTGGCAACTTCTGAAATCCAGGCTGCATGTGTGTCAGCAAAGGTTTCAAGGCAAAGAAGAATAGCATTTCAAAAGGATTTGTTCCTGTCACTACTTATCTTACATTTTGCAGTATTCTTTACATCCAATCCACTACAAAATGAAATTACCCAACATTGAAAGCAAAGCAATAAAAGTACTAATAATCAATGCATATACCAACTCGTATTGGTGAATATCATCCATGCTTGCAAAACTAAAAAAAATGAACTTGTTTTGAATGAGATAAAGTTACTGTTCACTCATAAGTGTACATCTCATCGGTCTCATCGGTTTTACACATCACAGCATGTTTTGCAAATATGTTGCCAATCACTGTTTTAAAGCACACCTATCATGCCCAACATTACACTATATGCCACTACTTAAAGTTTGGTGGTATGCCATTGGCATATCCAAAACATCTGGACCTGCCTCCTCATCTCTCCCCTAAGCAAAGCACCCAAGTGGGATGTGTGTGGTTTGCTGAGTGTGAATGTGGTAGTTGAATTATGGTGCTGATTGGCTGAGTCTGACATGTACGTGCAAAGCTGTCTGCCTGTGATTGTGTGTGAGGGCTGACTGCTTGAGAGAGTATGTGTGATATTTTCTAATATAATAGGAGTGTAACTGAGTGTGGAGTTGGCCAATTGTAATTGTGTATGTGGAGTTGTCTGAATGTGAGGGTTATATGTGCAATATTATCATTAAAACAGTTTTTTTTACCTGGGTGGTCTAGCAAGGAGTATGATCGCTGGTCGTCTGCAGCTGACCACAAAACCTGGATGATCCAGTGGGGAACTGTGTGGCCTATACCTTCAGTTGGTGCAGACCACATTAAATAATTGTCCAGGTTGGGGTGCTTACGAGTGGATTCAAAGCCATGATAACCATGCGACAGTGCTCTGACTCATTCATTAAGTGCAATGCCACCACAAGGGACCGCTTAAAGTGCTTCCTGTGCGAATCCATTTACAAACACTCACTGAGAACCCCCCACTCACTAATACACACACAAGCTCACCGTCAGACAATTTCACTGACAAAGGCAAGCTCATTGACATAGATAAGCTTGAAGACAGACAAGTTCATTGACACACAAACACAGTAACACACACAATCTCCCTGGTACTTATTGATGCTGGTCATTTGATGTGTATGAGTGCCTGGCAGAGGCCTTGACTCTGTAGATTGTGTAGCTCTATGCATTTTGTTGCTGTTTCCTGGCTTTTTCCTGTAAGTTCTTGAAAGGCTGGGGTGGCACCATGGGGTAGTTTCTGCTGTGGAACTTGGCCTCACTAATATTGGGAAATGCTATAATAGAGCCCTGCTTGACCCATGATATTTTTTGACATGAAGGGAGGGGTGAGAGAGAACAGGTGTGTCATGACATGTGCACAGTCGTTATTCGGCATGTGCTAACCCGTAATTAAATGACACTCAGACACCAAATTTCTGTTGGATTATAAAGTCCACAGCTTTATTAATTATAAATATAAATATATAATTTAACAATTTAGGGTCATTGTCACAAGTACTAATTACTTCTGACCTTCTTGCCCAATACCCCTGACAATGACCCTACCAAATAACAATAATGAACATTCCAATAGTGCATAACTTTTTTACACGTGGCCTACCAAAGAGGCCCCAAAACCATATGTTTAACCCGTAGGTGTGTACCCCAGACACACCTACACCCCCAGGTTCGTAGCCACCAACGAGCTAGAACCTACCAACCACTTTTTCCTTCCGGCCTATTCCAGCCTAGACCTTGGCCTATTCCCATTCTATTCCACCTAAATCCAATTTAGGTGGAATAGGAGGGACAAGTAACAAGTAAGTGATTTTGATTAAGATGGCCACATTTCTAAAATGGCTGTTATTTAAACCCCTACTCTCCACCCCCCAAACTGCCTATCACTTTAACCACGCCTCTTGAACTTAATTTCACCTGCCCACTCTCTGGCCCTGTCAAGGCCCACTCCCCACTGCGTTGCTCCATGGGCTTCAGGATTACAAGTTGATCCAGCGCGCAGTACTGTGTCACACCTAGGACTAAGGATAACGTATAACCGACATTAGAATGGCCGGACTTAACGTCTCCAAGAATAGTCAAAATACTTGCCAAGGTCAGGGACACAGAATCTTACTCAACGATGAGGGAAAGCCAAAAGTCAAGGATACCAGATATCAGGGAAGTCAAAACAAAGCCAAAGTCAAATACCAGAAAATCAAGATCAGGATCGCACTCTTGGATAACAATTGGCATGAAACTACGACAGGGCAATAAGAGAATGGAGAAATGGGTTTAAATAACCCTCTTGTGGATCTGATTGGCCGTAACCGGCCTTTGACCCCAGAATGGGCGTGTACCAGGCATCTCGGTGGATGATTGTCGAGTGGCACAACTTTTCCTGTCAGGACAGTAAATACCATCAATAACATGTTTATGTGCGGATGAATACGTGACAAGGTGAAGATAAAAAAGCAGCTGCCCAGAGTGTTTTGGTATTAAATTTAAGGGTAACTGGCATCGCTGTTCAGAGGAGCATCGACACCTGCTCTGCAGTAATTATTTTAGTAAATTGTTGAATTTGTACTATATTAAGAAACTATTTTGCTGAGGGGAGGGGGATATTATGAGTTTTCTACTCTTTGCTAGACAAAACAAAAATATTTGGCACTACTCAGTTGTAATATAATGGCAAAAATGTAACCCCTTAAGGACAGATGACCGAAATATTCCGTCATGATTCCCTTTTATTCCAGAAGTTGTGTCCTTAAGGGGTTAAAGAGTGAGATATTTTATATACACAGGGAATGGAGCGGAGTATATGAGGCATACATATATCTACTAGATGCATTCCATTTCAAGTTGATGAAATTCAATCTGCTTCTATCTCTGTAATAAAGCATCATAGAGGTTTGCTTGTTAAATGCTGAAAAGGGAAAAATGTATTTCCTCTTATGAAGACATAAATGAAATAGATTTATGAATAAAAACACACATCTTATTACTTGGGCAATAATAGCTGATTCGACATTCTCTAACTCAACTTTAGTCAGTGTCACTTTGCAAAAATGCACCAGCATACAGTCAAACTTTGAGTTCTATTACCCAACTTTTCATAAGATATTAAGGCAATGGAGTTGTGCATTTACATTTTGTTGCAAAAAATGTACTTACCCTTTTCTCCAGCAGTGTGTCCTCTCTAACTGCTGCTCGTCTGCGGAGGGATTGTCAATTACAAAAGTCTCCACTTTCTGTTGAGATGGAAACGAGCATATGCAGCAAACACTAAATCTAATGCACTAATTTTTTTTATTTTTTTTTATGATTATTTAAATGGAGTGAATCATTAATCACTCTTGCCATTGAAGTTGAAGTGCTTTACGGGTCTGGAGTGTCCCATTAAAATAAAACTTATTTCGTTTTTTTTTTTTTTTTTTTATTCTGTAAGTGCATCTTTTATGTTTCTGAAACTATTTTCATATTTAGGTTTTTCTGTGTGCAATGCAATATAGGGCTGGCATGAAAATGTATCCAGGACTGCTTTTATGCAGATGAAACCAGGTGGCTGCACTCTTCTGAACATGCATAAATGGGATGCTGCTGGGGCCAATTCATACAATACACAAGATCCAGCGCACTCACTCACCCACTAAACAGCAACTTCAAAGCTCACAAATTTTATTAGTTTTTTTGTTTTTTTATTTTTTTTAAAAACACCTAATCTAGGCAAAAATAATCAGGGTTTAGTTACAGTATATGATCATACACTGCATAAGCCCGCCACAACGTCAATGTGCCCCATCTTTGGCAGGTCCTACTCTAACAGCCTAATGCATGCTCTTATGAGATTAACCCACTTACTTAAGGAAAAATTATTTGCCTTGTTAGCCCCCCTAAACAGTAGATTCCAGCCAAATTTCTGAGATAGTGGAGGCAGGGAGCGCAGCTGGTGAACCCCAGCTAAAAAGCCAAACTATTCTAAAATGGCACTCCTAGCACCATAACCATTATAGGTCTTAAATTTAGTTTCACAGGAGTATCTGTTGTGAACCCAATTGGTCAGTGAGCTGCTCAATAACCCCATATTTTTAAAAAAAAAACAGGGGTTATCTAGTAACACAAACAATCTGTTGTTTAAAAAAGGGGACTGCAAAATAAACATCTAATAGCCAAGAATAAAAATATCATGGTTTTACTTTATATACTCATTGTTTGCCTCTTTTATAAAGAAATCTATTGGTGCAGAAAAATTGACTTCAGCAAAACATGAACTGAAACACTGAGTAGAAAATGAAAACATAATTACTATAATCAAATATAAACATCTTGTACAAGCATGCAGCTGTGAGTGTGGGCCCTTGAGGAGATCAATCTCAATATTTGCATAGCTAATAAATTCTAAAAATGTAAAATTAGATTATTGGTGGTAATTATATATATATTGATGACAGTTACCTTGCCATGCCATGCCAACTCTTAACATTGACCTGCTGATCTGTGGCAGCTCTAGACTTTGCAAGGCCTTAGGCAAAACTCAAACATGAGGCCCCTACTGGCACCCATAGAGACACAAGTAGGGATTGCATTGTGTGTGTATAAGGAGCTGTAAGGTTTTAGAAGTATGTGGCTGTAGTGTGCCTGCATGTGTGTGTATAGGGGCCGTAGTGTTTGTGTATATGAGGTACAGTGGGCATGTGTGCATGGGGGTAGAGTGTGTATAGGGGGCATAGAGGTAGAATACAGAAAACTAAGAAATTCCACAGGAATCTCAAGACATGTTACCAGCAAAAAATAGGTAAATATAGTTGTACATTTTCCCAATATTAGTAATAAATAATATAAATATAAAGATCTGGCTATAAGTCAAAATATTGACTAAACACAAAAAAATAAAGAAAATACTTTTGGGTCATTTAAAATGCAGACATGGATTTCCATTAAAAAAAAAAAAAAATTTGGGGATGTAGGACTGAGTGTGATAAGGCTGGTGATACGTCTGGGGTGTTGGCATGGGTGGGGGGGGGGGGGGAGTGTGACAGGACAAGGGGAGGTGAGTGTGACAGGACTTTGTGTGAGCAAGATGAGGGGCGATGAATGTGGCATTGTTGGGGGTTCAGTGTGACAGGATTAGGGGGGTGAGTGTGGGGCCCTAATCCTGTCACAATGTGGGTGGATGACAGTGCTGGGTAAGCTGTGTTTCTGTGTCCAGCCTCCCCATACTGTATGCCTTTTTAATGCATTTGCCCCCCTCCAGGGCATGGAAGGAGGCAATAATCAATTCCATTTTGGGCCAGTGGCCATCCTTTCCGATCTGCAGCTCCGCTGGGTGCATGGTTGCAGACCATGAGGTAGTTGTCTTATCAGCTCTGGTCCTTGAAGTTTTGAGCACTGCCATGGTAACACATGGAAATGCTTGGATTTGCCAGGGCTTGCGAGACAACTAATTCATAGTCTGCAACTATGGACCTGGCTTTGTAGAGTCCAGGGCCTCTGCAACCGGTAAAACACAGGGCAAGCTATCGTGCCCTTGGACCAACGTCCTGACAGATCAGTCTGCCCTAAGGTGAATGAGGCGCCTGCGAAGTCCCAGTCATGAGTCCTTAAGTGGCTGCCTAACTGGCCTAATTAAAGAGTCCCACATGCTGCTGATTGAACAGGATGTTTGAAGCAAATGCTATAAGGCCTCAAAGTAATACATGATTTAGGGCTCAATTTAATTTTTTAAGCCTTTCAAATTATTCCACATTATTGAATACACTTTTAAAATGATTTAATCTTATGAATAATATTTTATTATTTTTCATATATTGTTTTTTATTGTACATGATATAATTTTAAATATTTTAAAGGAAATTCCATTATGTCATTTGTTAAAATAAAATAATGCTTTAACATAAGTGATTTGGATATAGGATATAAATCATTAGAGAAAATGTATCTCCTTGATCCAAACAGTAAAGCAACTATTTAATTCTGTTACTCCCAAATTTCTACTCTACCCAACACTAAATTAAATTACATGTTATCATGGGAGTCAGAATAAGGCACTCAATATGATTTAGATTATTGTCTTAGTTTTTCCCTAAATTTAAAAGGTACAACACAATGCACAAATCATTTTGAAAACCATTTTAAACTCATATATAGATGGTATTTAGTTGCAGCAAAACTACATAACATAAACCCAAATATACCTGATATATGTTGGAGAGAATTTGGAAATATGTCCCATATATGGTGGTTCTGTCCCAAATTAAAAACATTTTGGAGAAATATACATTTAATATGCATTAATTCAAAATATTAAGCCATCTTTGACTTATTTTTGTTTAAAAAGTTTCATTGTTTCATGAATAAAATCGACAAAATAATTATAGGACGTATTTTAATTGCTGCCTGATACTGGAAATCTCCCAAATTACCGTCAATTAAAGAAATCCTGAACCTGACACTAGAGAATAAAACATATGAATTGGCCATAATACAACCATCCCCCTATTAGATAAGTTATTATACTACTGGGATACCTGGGAAGAAAATTTAAAGAAAATGTATTGTTTGTAAATAGTTGTATCATTTATTTGTTATGTTTACATAATGCTATTATCGATATATATATATATATATATTATTATATATATATATTATTTAAAGTAATGTTTTATTCTTTATTTTGATGTACAGATATATACCTAATGTGTGGGTATGAATGGATACCCCTTTTCTTCCAGTTTCCCCATACCATTAATATTTATTGTATCTGTTACTATTGCTCAATGTTTTTTTACAATATATTAAAAATAAACTCTCTAATCAAATATATTTGAAAAAAAACTATATTACAAAAATATTAAACTGAGACCTTAATTATTTTTTAAAAAATTAATATGACTAGTTTGTTACAAAATTTAGGCTGGGAGTAATTTAAAGAAAATGAAACCATTACACTCTATACACAGAATGTAAATATAATGTAAATCTTGTATGTAATACCAAAATTGATCATATAACTCATTTATTTTTTAAATAATTCTTATAAATTGGTAAGATGACAGATGAACCAAATTTCGCACCACCAAGCACAACAAAAATAAAGAATTACAAAAAAAAAAAAAAAGTGCAGAAAACAAATTGCCTGTAGCTTATGGCTAGCAATATACAATCCATTGTTTGTCTGCTGAACCATCAGCCATGCAGACTATATCTGCATTAACGTGGTGCCCTGAGCGCTTGATACCCAGTGCTGCCATTAAGGGGGTTCAGGCAGTACCCTATTAAGTAGCCTGGTCAAACTCTTGGGCCCTTTAGAGAAATGCAGAAGAGTTGACGAAGTATAACCGTAACCACACAGTATTGCAGAACTCATGTGTGGCCACCTTACCTAGGTGTGCTAATTGGTCCCTTTCTCCACCTCATCGGGGTTCTAAAAGATTCAACGTGTGCTAATGGCAGCCTTGGCAATACCAGCATTGAATGTTTTGTGACACAGAGCCAGAGAGCTCAGTTCCAACCAGGTAGATTGCAAAGTCAGAGATAGGAGCACTCTGGATTCAGACAGCATATTTTGACTGAGAACTAAAAATGGTCATAGTGAGAAGGTCTATACTTCCCAGTATTTATATTTGGGCTGGCAGCCATTTTCACAACAGAAACTATGTTCAGGTCACTATTTCACTTCATCTCCAGCATCTTGGTATTACTGCCTGCTACTTATTTGAAAGAGTCAGCCCACAACCTTTATGAGTATTACAATTTACCACTGAGGTGCCAGGCCAGACAGGCAAAAACCACTATTGCCATGTCATGGACTGATCATGTTGCCTGTGAGGACCCCACTAGGATTACTCTGAGAGTATGCCAAGACTATGTCGTTGCCATGAGGACAATGCTGCCTGCTCGCTTTGCGCAGTGATGGTAACTGGGGAGCAAACTAAGACTATGCTCTAAGTCTGGAGCTGTTCCTTTGCAGGAAATTAGAACCGTGTGCTCCCATATTTTGAAATAGGAGCTCTACGACTTGGACCATGGGAGCTTGGTAAATACTGTACTTTTTTCACCGAACAAAACTCCGCATTCCCCTCTATAGCAAACAACAAACCAAAGGTGCGAGCAAGCATCAACTACCTAGTCTGCCTTGAGTGGTAGTGAGCTTGTGTGTTTGTGTGTCAATAAGTTTGCCTGTAGAGATCCTGTGTTTGTCTGTCAGAGAGTCTGTGTATGCGTGCGCATGTGTGTGTGCTTGCCGCGCATGCGCATTCAGCTCCACCGACGTCGGACGGGGGAGCTGACATCGGCAGGGGAGGAGAGGTCACCAGTGCTGAGGGAGCCTGGCGCTGGATTAAGGTAACCTGCTGAAGGGGTTTGAACCCCTTCAGCACCATGGGAGAGGGACCCTGAGGGTGAGGGCACCCTCAGGGCACTATAGTGTCAGGAAAACCGCTTTGTTTTCCTGACACTATAGTGATCCTTTAAGTAGCTATCAGCACTCCTCAATAGTCTTTTAGCACTTCAAATGTATCAGGAATCCATTTAGGAAAACCACAGATTCACTACACACTTCAAGTGTTTTTTTCAGACAAGTAATGAATAATAAATATTTACACAAGTCTAATAAACAATAACTACTGCCCATGGTTTCATAAAACTGTTATACAAGGCCTATTTGTGTGATGGTCTCCTCCATGCATAAGAACTGCTATGGACTCCAAATAATGTTTACATTAAATGTATTATAACTCAGTTGAAGCAATGTTGTATTATGTTGATATTACTGTTTGAATTAATTTATCTAAATGAGGATTTTGAATGACTGATTCATTTTATGCACATTTTCTCATTGTTTTATCTAAGTGAAGAACAACTCTGTGGGGAGTTATCTATATAATTGATACAAGGCATGCTGTCACATAATTTTTAAACACAAGTTAATTGATACAATTAGAAGTCTGTTTAAAATAAAAAAAAGGTTGGTTCACAGCATATTATATACTGTATATTGAAATGATAATTTGACACGTTACATGTCGAACTACACATGGATTGAAAGAGAGGTGTTTGAGGCATCTATGGGAAATTCTGGAATGAAAAATGTGTAGCAGAACAATTTTCAATTTAACAGGAACAAAGATTTGATTTCTCCTGACATAGAAAATGTGTCTGTAAGATTTGCTGTAAATTCATAATTTTGAAAAGAAAAGAAAAAAAAATAGTTACTTTAATAAAATGTGCATGCAGATATATGCATATAACAGTTTAGTGACCTTAGGGACACTGTAGGTACTTAAACAACTTAATTTTATTGAAGTTGTCATAGTGCCTACAGACCACTCAAAACCCTATCGTACACTAATTAGAGGACTTGGAAGAATGGCTTCAAGGAGCATTAGGGCCATAGCATTAAGAATACAGAGATGTATTCCTAACGCTACAGTGTTCTACCTATCTCAAGAAATTACTCCATTGAATAAAGCATAAGCTCTGATAATCTTTGTCACATGATGCTCTTTTCCATTAATATTAAAGCAAATGACGGTCCAGTTCAACCCAGGTATAACCAAGGTACACGTAAATGAGGATGAGAAATAGAAACATTGTTTGATTTTGCCTTTTCTCTGTATGTTTCTCTATGGTAAATACCAGGTGCAAAGGGTACCTCTCATAATGATGACTGACAGGGAGTTAAGATAAAGATGACCAATTGCAGGATGAAGACAAAGGTAGCTTGTCTTATCAGCTCTGGCCCTTGAAGTTTTGAGCACTGCCATGGTAACACATGGAAATGCTTGGATTAGCCACGGCTTGCGAGACAACTAATTCATAGTCTGCAACTATGGACCTGGCTTTGTAGAGTCCAGGGCCTCTGCAACCGGTAAAACACAGGGCAAGCTATCGTGCCCTTGGACCAATGGCCTGACAGATCAGTCTGCCCTAAGGTGAATGAGGTGCCAGAATTTGTCCAGACTGAATGAATTTGCAGCAATCACCCAGATGCATTTGGTGAACTGTTTACAAAGAATGGGATTTGTAAGAGTCACAAAACGAATGCATATGTTAGTATACATAGTCACAAATTATAGTTCACTTGCTGGTCTGTGCGCAGAGAGCAAAAAAAAAAAACATGTGCAAGTGTTAATTCTGTGTTTGCTAGCGATGTACCACATTAAAAAAGTTTAAAAAATATATAAATATATAAAACGTTTTGACCCTATTTGCAATGCGGCAAGTGGAAGCATATTTACTAAATGTTTGAAACTAGTTACTGGGCAATGATAATACTCCAAATGCTAGAAATGCCCCATCCCACAGGATGGGCATGTTAAATACAAGGAGGACATAGTCTCCTCACGTGTCACCACCCATGGACATCTGGTAGGTGACTCTAATATAAATAATGGTGGTGGACATTCCATTGTCTACACCCCAATTATCTCGACACTTTCATGTCTTACTAGCCAACCAATTATTAGTTTTATTGTGTCTCCCCTCAATGTAATGAGGGTGAGTAGATATGGTTATTTTAATTTAAAAGCTTGCACATGCTAGTTTTGGTTCTTGATTCTGGAAGCTTAATTTGCCACGATGGACAAGAAGTCTTTTGTCCATCAGTCATATGGGCATGATGTTTGGTGGTTAGGGGATAGTCATTAAAAATTGATTTTCTTTGCAGATCAAGTGACCAACGACCAATAGAAGGAAATAATAAGGAACTGTAAAATAATCTACACTTCCAAGCAGGAATTTTTCCAGACACTGTAAATGCAGCAACTGAGGGACACAGACCAGCTGATACTGTGTGTTTTACCCTTTTTGTGCCTGTGTGGAGATAGCCTGAGTCCGTGATTCTAGCATGAGACTAGGTTTAGGTTTCTGCAGTATTTAGCCAGCTAGCAACTGCCACTTGAAGCAACTTTGAGCAGGAGATAATAGATTGACATTTTGTCATTTGATCCTAGTGTGAAAGACTAGTTTGCTAATATACCGTTGTTATTTTTTTTGCATGAGACTAGTGGGCTTATTCATTAAACACTAGATTGTGTAAGAATCTGCAGCAATTGCCCAGATGCATTCAGTGTCCTGATTATTTTGCATGTGAATCCTATCCAAAGTATATGATTCCAATGTTTCAAGAAGCACAAATTTTAAACTGAATAGGGACAAAATGAATCCAGCAGGATCCACATTTCTAAACTATTGTTCACTTTCTTTCTTGCAAGTGAATGATAATTTCTACTAACTGTCTAAAACTAGAGACTGAGTAGATGTTGCCATGGGGAAGGATCCTGTTAAAAAAACAGAGTGGTGCTCCGATGTACCTGTCCTGGACAGACCGCATAGTGACAATCAAAATGTTAATACTACCGATGCAACTGTACCTCTTCCGCACCATTCCCCTCCGCCTCCCTCCCACCTACTTTAAGACCAATCAGGCTGATATGGGGAAGTTTGTATGGGCAGGAGGCAAAGCCAGAGTAGCGAAGAAACAGGGAGGTTTAGCACTACCCAATGTCCAAGGCTACTATCATGCGGCAGTACTAGCCGCAGCTATCCCCCACATAATCTCTGAACCCAAACCACAATGGGTCTCCCTAGAGTGAGATCAATTGGATAACCATGAAATCCTGCACCTGCTTTGGACACCATCACATCTCAGGCCTGACTTGCCGACACTTCCCCCCCAGATAATGCTGTTGTTTCAAATCTGGGATAAGTGCAGACCTAGGTTAGGCAGTACACCCAGCCCCTCCCTGGCAACCCCCCTAAAGGCCATACCCTACATTATCCCGACATTTAATGCCATACCGTGGCACAGAGGAGGCGCGACGCACCTTTACCACCTATTTGATGCCCATAAACTACTAGACTACACGAGCCTAGCCGACAAATACGCACTCCCACAGTCCTCGTAGTACTCGTACCTCCAGCTATACTCCTATATCTCTAAAGAAGTGAAACGTTTCTTAGACACCTCTAGAGATGCTAATAGGTTAACTGCATGGGAACAAATCTGTATAACTCAATTTAAACCGATCTCTATGTGTCTCAGCTCCATAACGAAACACAACCACTTCTCCACCACAAAATATGCCCAACAATGGGAGAGCGATCTAGGCTGTGCAGTGCCACCCACATCCTGGGACACTATCCTGTCCGACCCTCTTGAGCTACTAAAATCCACCTCTCACATTGAACAACACCGTAACATTTTATACCGGTGGTACTTAGTGCCGACCAGACTGCACAAGATCTTTCCCTCAAACTCACCACTTTGCTGGAGATGCCACGCAGCAGAAGGCTCAATGCACCATATATGGTCGAGCTGCCCACGGCTACATCCTTATAGGACTGAAGTCCATGCATTGATCCGAGAAGCCACACAAAGCTCTCCCCCATTCACCCCACAGGTGTGTCTACTGCTGGATCTCCCTAGAGAAATGCCCCAACACGCTAGAAAGTTGACCTTACACATAGCCTTGATGGCGCAGCAATTGATAGCAAGGAGATGGAAGTCCACGATCCTTCCCAAGAAGGAAAACTTCTTAGAGGAACTGCATAAGCAGTGGATTTACGAAACCTCCTACACATCCCTCTTCCCCCCCTCTATGCTCTATAGGAAAACTTGGGAGCTTTGGAAAACATGGAGATCTGGTAAAGTACCTGGTAAAGCACCAGGGGCTGTACCTCGCAAATAAGCTGCAATGTCCTTAACACACCCAAGTTGCAAATGCTTACTCATACCCTCACAGCCACCCGTGGCATGCTCAAGCTGATATGTTATGTGTCGTGTGACATGCTATTGTGGGGACATATTGTCGCTCTGAACTGGAAATAATGTGGATCTAATGTTACTAAAAATGCTTGTATGTATTAACCTGTTATGCACCCCCCTCAAACCCCCCCTCTTCCTTTGTTATGTACCCTCCCCCTGTATAAGGAGCGACTGTACAAATCTAATCTCATTAAGTATAATCCCATTCTTTTCTGTACCCTGAATACGTTGCTTACTGATAAAATAAATAACAATTGTCAAAAAAAAAAAAAAAAACAGAGTGGTGGACATAGTTGCCCATGCCCTACCTGATGCCTACTTGAAAATAAATAATAGGGGATGTACAAATCACTAAGCCCTATCAAGTGGGGGCTATTTATTAAAAGAAAAGTGAGGTACATCCTTCTAATATTCAAGTGTACCTCATTGTAATATTCAAGGGGTACCTTGGATATTCATTTTTTACCCATATAACATGTGCTTGTGGTAAATTGGAGAAATGTAATTAAGATTAAAGACCTCCACCCATGGGAGCGGCGGGTGGGTACTCTATGAAAATGAAACCAAGGGGGATTGGCATACCACTATCCATCCTCACAATTATTGGCATGGCCTCCCACTTTCAAACCTTCCCTTGGGTGCCTAGGAGTCCCTAATCCCCTAGCCACCAACCTACTCACCCTCACCTTAATAACAGTAAAGGGGCAGGGACATTAAAACTAATAACTGTAAAATTAAAAATTATGCTTACCATCAGAAGTATTCTTTCTTCAGCCCCAGAAAATGCCACATCAAAAGCTGTAATACGTGATGCAAATAATGAAGAAAAAAAAAAAACTGATTTGCAAACAAAAACCAACTAAGTATTCAAAATGTAAACCACCTGTGTTTTCTAGTATGTGCAGCTTTTGTAATGACCCCCCTCTTTTGCAAATTGCTGTAGTTAAAACCAATTTCCAATGTTTTCTATGGATTTATTTTTTTGTGTGTGCGCATAATTTTCTTTGCATGATGGTGAAGTTAAGAGGTTTATATGTCTTGATAAGTTATGCACTAGTGGACATGTTCTTTTTATTTTAAGATTGTCCATTCTTGCAATGCATTAATTATTTTAGTGGATGACATCAGTATTGGTATATTGTCTGCATGCTGCTAAACACCAATAATAACTTTTGATAAATTATAAGTGATAAAATAATGTTTATTAATTGTTTTCTTTTGGGTGCATTGCTGTATATTACTTTGAAGTATATCATTAGTCTAACTCTAATTTTAAACTGTTCTCTATTGTTTTTTATTTTAAGAGAGAGCACTAGCAGTTATACTTAACATTTGCTAATTTCTGTTCAAACTGAAACAAATTGATTGTGGTTTAATGGACAAACACATGTTTATTTATTTTTCAGGTAATCATGCACCCACTTAAGCCAAGGATGTCTGCGGTAAAAGGCATTATCTGCATTGTAGTCATCTGGTTCATGGCAAGTGGATTCTCTTTGCCACATGCTATTTATCAGAAGCTAGAACAGTTTTACATTGGGTAAGTAATCAAAGCTCAAATGACTTTCTAACAGGGATATTCACTACAACAAGAATTATAAAAATTAACTGAACTTTAAAAATTGTCCAAGCCAATTATATTTTACGTTTTGCCATTCTGGCCTTTACTTTTTAATTGACTTTGAATTAAGTTTGAATTCCCACCATTTTTTATCTAGTGAATTAACTTGTATAACTCATTTTATGTATACACAAATATAATATCTATTCTTAAACTGGGTAAATGATCACAAACCAACTTAAAGCGGCACAAAACCCAAAAATAAGCACATAGAGTCCACTGGTACAACCCAAATATTTTAATTAAGGGCAAGATTTAAAATGTATCTGGAGATAATATCTTTTTGACCCATGTGACATGTGCTTGAGTTAAATTGGACATATGCAATAAAAATGTATGTTCAGAACCCAACATGGTTAAAATGTTTTACCCATTGGTTAAATCAGTAAGTAGGCAGCATAGGAGATGTCATGAGGATAATGGATTTGCAGAAGTAAACTTGGAGGTATGTGGTATAGTATAAGCAGTAATGATGACGGAATCTGTTGGCGCTATATAAATGGCAATAATAATAATAATAATAATAATAATAATTTGTTCTAAGCAAACATTAGTGGATATTTTCTAAAGGTATTTGACTGACGTCTGTTAAGAGGTCAGACTTTTCATTATGTCTACAATTTAAGTTAACTATTTCTAATCAGAAATAGAAGATTTTTCAGTTTGATTAAAGGGATACTAGAGGCACCAAAACACCTTTAGCAATCAAGGAAAAGATGGAGACAATTCAATTTATGTGTGCAGATATGCAAGTAAAAACAAATAAAAAATTTAAATCTTTGGAAGAAAGAAATTATGGACTTAAAAAAGAAGAAATAATTTAAGGATACAAAACATTCCTGAAGAAATAGTTATACCAATACTGGAAAAATATCTCAGGTCTCTATTTAAATATATGGGTATAAAAAACTTCTGAGGAATATACAATACTTGGGAGATGACACAGGTGCTCCAGACCAAAAGGCTTCACGGGGGGACTGTCTGACAGCCCAGACATTCCCTCCTCTGCAAATTAGGACCCCAAAGGGCCGCGTGACCATTCTAAAAGAGCAGTCACATGGCCGCAATAGGTGTCCACAGTGCTACCAGCAGGGTAACTTTATTTATTTTTTTTTTTTTTTACTTTTTACCCCCCTACTGGGGTATAAAGTAAAAAAATAAATAAAAGAAAGTTAATTAATTTACATAAAAATAAAGTAAAATATATATATATATATATATATATATATACATATATATATATATTTATATACATCATATATTTAATGTCATACTAAGTGTATTTTTTTATTAATATATACATATATTAATATTAAAAATACACTTAGAGTAAAATTACACACGTGTATATATAATATATATAATAACTATATATATTATTATAAAAAATAAATAATAATTAATTAAAAACAACTGTAAAAATAATTTAATTTTAAAAATAAATTATATATATATATAATTTTATTCTAACTGTATTTTGATATTTATATATATATATTTATATCAAAATACACTTAGAATGAAATGATATATATATATCTATGTATATCCCCTTAACGACATACTAGATACCTCTGACAAAAAAACAGTCGTTAAGGACTGTAGACGTACCTAGTACGACTGCGGCAAATAGGAGCCCTGGACTGTCAAACCTCAAAGAGGAGAAGATGTAAGTGTTAATGTTAATTTGAGATATAAGTTGAGGAAGAAGACCATGAACTGAAATCTCGGTATCATCTGCTTATAGTTTGTATTAGAAATAGTGTAGATTGGATTAGCCGTATTAGTCTAGTAGACAAGATGCCAGTATACCATAGTATTGCAGTATGCAATGATACCTTTTTTATTGGACTAACATAATATCTCAAAGATAAGCTTTCAAGAATTTTCCTCTCTTAGAAACATAGAAACATAGAATGTGACGGCAGATAAGAACCATTCGGCCCATCTAGTCTGCCCAGTTTTCTAAATACTTTCATTAGTCCCTGGCCTTATCTTATAGTTAGGATAGCCTTATGCCTATCCCACGCATGCTTAAACTCCTTTACTGTGTTAACCTCTACCACTTCAGCTGGAAGGCTATTCCATGCATCCACTACCCTCTCAGTAAAGTAATACTTCCTGATATTATATTTAAACCTTTGTCCCTCTAATTTAAGACTATGTCCTCTTGTTGTGGTAGTTTTTCTTCTTTTAAATATAGTCTCCTCCTTTACTGTGTTGATTCCCTTTATGTATTTAAGTGTTTCTATCATATCCCCCCTGTCTCGTCTTTCCTCCAAGCCATACATGTTAAGATCCTTTAACCTTTCCTGGTAAGTTTTATCCTGCAATCCATGAACCAGTTTAGTAGCCCTTCTTTGAACTCTCTCTAAGGTATAAATATCCTTCAGAAGATATGGTCTCCAGTACTGCGTACAGTTCTCCAAATTAGGTCTTACCAGTGTTCTGTACAATGGCATGAGCACTTCCCTCTTTCTACTGCTAATACCTCTCCCTATACAACCAAGCATTCTGCTAGCATTTCTTGCTGCTCTGTTACATTGTCTGCCTACCTTTAAGTCCTCAGAAATAATCACCCCTAAATCCCTTTCCTCAGATGTTGAGGTTAGGACTCTATCAAATATTCTGTACTCTGCCCTTGGGATTTTACGTCCAAGGTGCATTATCTTGCACTTATCCACATTAAATGTCAGTTGCCACAACTCTGACCATTTTTCTAGTTTACCTAAATCATTTGCCATTTGGCTTATCAACCCTGTTACATATCTTAGTATCATCCGCAAAAAACCTTACCATCAAGACCTTCTGCAATATCACTAATAAAAATATTAAAGATAATGGGTCCAAGTACAGATCCCTGAGGTACCCCACTGGTGACAAGCCCAAGCTTCGAATATACTCCATTGACTACAACCCTCTGTTGCCTGTCACTCAGCCACTGCCTTACCATTCAACAATATTGGAATCCAAACTCAAAGATTGCAGTTTATTGATAAGCCTTCTATGTGCAACAGTGTCAAAAGCCTTACTGAAATCTAGGTAAGCAATGTCTACTGCACCACCCTGATCTATAATTTTAGTTACCCAATCAAAAAAATCAATAAGATTAGTTTGGCATGATCTCCCTGAAGTAAACCCATGTTGTCTCTGATCTTGAAATCCATGTGTTTTTAGATGTTCAACAATCCTATCCTTTAACATGGTTTCCATCACTTTCCCCACTACTGAAGTAAGGCTTACTGGCCTATAGTTGCCTGACTCCTCCCTATTACCTTTCTTGTGAATGGGCACAACATTCGCTAACTTCCAATCTTCTGGGACTACGCCTGTTAACAATGATTGGTTAAATAAATCTGTTAATGGTTTTGCTAGTACACCACTAAGCTCTTTTAATAGCTTTGGGAGTATTCCATCAGGTCCCATTGACTTATTTGTCTTTACTTTTGACAGTTGAAATAGAACCTCTTCCTCTGTAAACTCACGTGTAATAAATGATTCATTTATCCTTTTTCTTAACTGAGTTCCATTTTCATCTGTAAATACCGAACAAAAATATGCATTGAGGCAGTCAGCTAGACCTTTATTCTCATCTACATACCTTCCTTCTTTTGTTTTTACTCTAACTAATCCTTGTTTTACTTTTCTTTTCTCATTTATGTATCTAAAAAAAGTTTTGTCCCCCTTTTTTACTGACTGTGCTATTTTCTCTTCTGTGTGTGATTTGGAAGCTCTTATAACTTGCTTAGCCTAATCTTATAGGTCATTCTGTCTTCCTCACTCTGGGTTTTCTTATAATTACTAAATGCTAACTTTTTGTTTTTTACTATTTTGGCCACATCTGCGGAGTACCACAGTGGTTTCTTGAATTTTTTGCTTTTACTGACAAGCCTAATGCAATTTTCTGTTGCCTTCCATAGTGCAACTTTTAAATAATCCCATTTCTCTTGGACTCCATTTAAATTGCTCCAGTCTGATAATGACTCCTTTACACATATTCTAATTTTAGAAAAATCTGTTTTTCTAAAGTCTAAAACTTGTGTTTTTGTGTGGTGTGACTCAGTCACTGTTCCTATATTAAACCACACTGACTGATGATCACTGGATCCTAAACTTTCACCTACAGTAATATCGGTCTGAAGCAATACTAATGAATCTGATAGAGTTAAACACTTAAAACAACTGATGTTAGAGAAGGGGAGGGAGGGAGTGAGTGGGGTGTCATAAATAGCAGAAGATGTGCCTGGAAGTAAAAGCTTCAGGATGACTGAGAATAGCCAGAAAAAGTAAATAAACAGAGAAGAGTCAATAAGCTAGTTATATAAAAAAAAAAGTCTGGCGTGCATCCAATTTTGTAACACACTAGGAAAAAATTCCTTCTTGACCCAAAAATGGCAGTCTGATATCTCCTTGGATCAAGCAGCTATAACCCCACTAATTAGAAATTATATCTCTTTTTGCAAGTATTTATCAAATTGCTGTTTAAACATCTGTATGGACTCTGATAAAACCACCTCTTCAGCATAGAATTCCACACTATTATAGTTCTTATAGTAAAAAAAACTTTTCTTTGCCTTTGATTAAATCTCCTATACATAGGACCCCTTGTCCGATGTATAGCCCTGTTTCTGAATAGATTTCCAGATAATGGTTTGTACTGGCCCCAAATATATTTGTATAATGTTATCATATCCCCTCATAGGTGCTGTTTTTCCAAACTAAAGAGATTTACATTTTTTAACCTTTCTTCATAATTAAAATGCTCCATTCATTTTATCAGTTTTGTAGCTCGTCTCTGCACTTTTTCTAGTGCCGTGATATCCTTCTTTAGAACAGGTGCCCTAAATTGCACAGTATATTCAATAAAATTGAACATATTTATCTAACCCTGCTAAATATTTATATAATCTTTGCTCATAATCATTTGTTTGAACTAGGGATTCAGTTTAAACCTTTGGCCAAGCCCCTTATACATTATGCCACAGGAGTGAGATGAATTTCCAAACAAAATAAGCTCACTCCCCCCTTCCTTCTCTCCTTTGTGTAATGCAAGCAAGAAGGACATCATCAGAACTATTAACATGGGAGAACTGTTTCCATTGCGCAATTCATTCTTCATTTGTCAATTTGAACATTTGGTGGTTTGTGTTACCAACACAAACCACCAAATCTGGCAGATTTTGTAAGAATTGTGGTTTGTCCAAATACAAATGCACAAGTCTAGTTTAATTCCTATGGATTTTTATCTTATTGACTGCTAATATGTGAATTCATTGTTCAAAGTTAACATAGTAAGTTAAATTTCTATGATGAGTTCATAACATCTTGTCTTTTGTCCTCTCTTCCCCAGGAACACCGTGCGCATGGTCTGCCTCCCCAGTTTCCCCTATCCTGCTGATCTCTTCTGGAAGTATCTGGACTTAGCAACCTTTGTACTCTTGTATGTGTTGCCACTAATTGTTATTTCAATTACCTGTACCATGGTGGCAAAGAAGCTCTGGCTAAGAAATGCCATTGGGGATATTACCATGGAGCAATATTATGCCCACAGGCGTAAGAAAAAGATGACTCTCAAGATGTTGATGCTAGTGGTTGTGATTTTTGCAGTTTGTTGGTTCCCTTTAAATTGCTATTTGGTACTTATGTCAAGTAAAGTCATCAACAGCAACAATGCCCTATACTTTGCTTTCCACTGGTTTGCCATGAGCAGCACCTGCTACAATCCATTTATCTACTGTTGGTTGAATGAAAGTTTTCGCTCAGAGCTCAAAGCCCTGCTGTGTGTTTGCAGGAGGAGAAGCCCAGCACAGACTCATGCTCTCCAATCTATCTCGCCTGCATTCCGACATGCCTGGACTAAACAATGTAGCTATAAGAAAGGTAATAGCTCACAAACTGCTGGATCTGCAGCTAATGCTAACTCAGGGAGGACTGATATCTGCAGTGTAGAGCCGATTGTTACAGTGAACTGAAGGTGTGCAAGTGCTGACAGGGTATCTATTTTTATATAAGTGAATGGACATTTAGTGCTGGTTCACCTCCATCAAAAAGGATAAAATAACAAGACTTACAATAAAATAGTTCATTATAACTAAAGTGTTCACATTGTTTACAGTAGAAAGGGCATCCTTCGAAGGATCTGTTTGGAGCAGTTATTTCCTGAATTTTCGATTGTAATCTATCTACTATTGTAAAGGGCTGTACACAAATGGGGCTATAATAATAAAGATTCCAAAATACAAAGTTGTTAGAGCAGGAATATGTTTGTCAATCTAATTTCTAATGTTTATCTTTGTATTTGGTTCTGAATGACACGCATGCCTGCAGTCAGTAATCGAATGCTTGTCCAAACATATGGTTAAAAGATTATACATTAGTAAACTGGCTTTAATGTGAGGGTGAAATTTATATGTAATAAAAGCAGGTGTGATGATTTATTTATTAAAACAAGAAGAAACAATATTTTTGGTACCTTGTATGTCCCATTCAATTTTATCTTCTGTGAAGCTTGGCACCTAACGAAATTAAGTATACATCACGAGATAACAGAGACATAATGCTATTATCTATTCCCAATTAATATTTTTGGATACTATTTTACTCTCTATCCACAAAAAAAATAAATATAAAGAAAATGTCTCTTGTTGACATTATTGGGCTCCTGATGTGCTTCATCAGAGGTCAATCTGAGCATGTCAACATAGATTGTCTCAGAAATTCTTCAGTGAACAGTGTCCTCATTTTTTTAAAGCGGATTTTCATTGTTGGAAATCTACAACAACCCTATGCATGAGAAAATTCAGACATCATGAGTCATCCTGAGAGACTTTGCATCGATCTTACAGTTTTAATAATCCCTTAATTTTTTTTTAGATTATCTTTGGGAACAAGTCTGGTACAGGAGGGACTAAATTAAGGCCGATTAGCATCTTTTTCTTCCAAATTTAAGAATATGGATGCAGAAAGGGTGTTATATGGATGTCTTCAAATTAACATTGAGTACTTCTCATTTGCAAACAAACACCATAGATGTGCCATTGATAAAAATGGTATCAGATTCTCTCTATAGAAGGTAAAAGGTTTGCTATGAAGTTGATAGTAAAGTTCGGTGCTAAGCATTTGAACAGATTTACCTCTTATGGAAAACCTTTACAAGTATTACTAGACTTTTGCAGTTTTTTTAAACACCACTGACCTGTGAGTCTTCACATGAACAGATATGCAGATTGTATCACAATCCCACTTACCCTAAATCAAAATTCCAGTATGGGAATTCACGTAGAAGTAAGGGTAATTACAATAAACGTAATAATTGACAATTGATTTCAAATATAGTTCTTTTGTTCTGTATCTTGCTTTCAATAAGAACTAAGTATAAATCAAAAGCAAGTTAAAATAGAAGCAAATCAATGGAAATTGTGAAGTTATCTTACATGAATCTATCCACAATGCACCTTCAGGTTCTATCAAAAGGTCTAATCTTTGTGACAAAATCAAATTTTGCTAAGTTCTCCTGGACAAAAGATGTAAATTTGTATATAAAAACACATAACAGGTAAGAAATATAGTGAACCATAATTACAGGTGCATTCTGTATTAAGGTATGTTGCCATAGATCTCTCAAAGGATTTTAGATTGAATGAAGATTTGACTGTGTCCATGAGATTATTCCAAAATTGCGGTGCTCTGTATGAAAAGGAGGATTGAGCCACTTTGTTTTTGTATTGCACTATGCTACATAAAGTGCTGGTACTGGATTGGAGGCTATAGGAGGTGGGAAGAGCCGGGGAGAGCATTCTATGCAGCTAGGGTGGGAGCTTCCCCAAAAAAAGCTTTTAAACACAAGGCTAGAAAGATGAAGGGTGTGCCTGGATTCCAGCAATGGCCAGTTTATCTTTTTAACATGTCACAATGGTGGGTCATGTAATTACATTGTAATACAAAGTGTCAGAATGAGTTATACAATTTATTAGGTTTATGAAGGTGGGTTTGCGGCGCAGGTGTAATCAATGACTGGCATTAGCATTTGTTGCGCTATCTGTTTCCTAACTATATGGTTTTGGCAGGACTTGTTTCTGTATAGGGAACCTAGTTTTGGATAAAGTATTTCTATCTGAAGGCCAAATGATAGATTGGCGTTTAACAACATAACTAGATATTTGAAAGAACAGACAGTGGTCAGTGTGCTATTTGAATTTGTTCTGATAAATAGTTGGGAATTTTGTCATTTTATGTAATTTAGGTACGGTTCCAAAGATCGTTGTGACAGTTTTGTCAGTGTTTGGGAAGAGTTTGTTAGCCGCAATCCACTTTTCTATCTCTGCGAACTGGTCTTGGAGCACAACCTTAAGCTGCAGTAGATTGGGTTTACTAGCGTAGATTACGGTGTTGTCTGCATACATATATAAAGTTGAGGCTTTGCAGATGTTAGGCAGATCATTTATAAATAAATGTGAATAGAAGGGGGCCAAGTATGGAGCCTTGGGGAACACCACACGTGACCAGGAGAGGGAGGGAGGTGCAATCAGAAGTTGTCACATACTGCAAATGATCTGATACATACGATCGAAACCAGGTTACAGGATGATCACCAGTACCTGAGTTTTTATGTTTTTTCGAAAGAATGCCATGGTCCTCCGTGTCAAAGGCCTTGGCAAAATCAAGCAATTTAGCAATTGCTGGCACACTAAGCTTCAACAACATTGCTGGGATTTTATCTGGCCCACACTGTTTTTTTTATTTTTAGATTATTAAGATGTTTATTCATTACACTAACATGCACATATCTAAAAGCTTATTTCTCTATATGAGGTGTTTGCTAACTTAGCAGGGCCTGATCTCCATTTGTAGTCTGTGTATGTGTGTCATTCATTAGCTTAGCAATCAGGGTTGTGGCACATCCATCAAAATAATTTGCTACATAATGGGGGTGTTGCAGGGTTTAGTTGTCCATTTCGACAGTGGAGGGTTAGGAGTGGATGGTGGGGGTTTGTATGTTGCGTATTGTTTCAAAAGTTTCTTGGGTTTGAAATATAATTGCTCAAATCTTCACTGAAATATTGGGCCATAGTCTGTATGCAAAATGATGCATGCAGTGCATGGAGCAAATACACTTGAACTCTGACCGCAATGATTCTCTAAAATTGTACATTTTAATGAGATCAGCTGTAATCCAAGGCAGGTGAGTTCCTTTTATTCGCACTTTACGCAGCGGGTCATGCAGATTCCAAACTCACAAGCTTGGACTGAAAAAATTACATTGCAGAGCCTAAATCTGTGATCATACATAATTTCTGTCATTGTAGGTGTTATGGATATCTTACACTCCAGCTGAGCAAATCCGTGCAGCGTCTCCTGAAATCCAAGTCAATACGAAGGTGTTGTGAATTACAGCTCCCAATCCCCCAAACATGAGCCAAGATTTCATGAAGGGGTAAAACGATCTGATGGCCACAGATCGGCCTTTTATGCAGGTCCTCCAGCAAGGGTTACTCCCACAGGGACCTTGTGGAAGACAGGAACAGAAAATATAGTGACCAATCAATTTACAGTAAAATATAACACACTCCTCTCTATCCTGGAGATAATTGGGTTAAGTGGCCGGAACAAACTTAATTATCTCCAGGTAGAGAGAATATTTCTATTTTACAAAAGTAACAAAAGTACATTAAGATACATAACTTTACTTTGCCTGAATGGAACCCTAGTATTCGACATATTCCCAGATAGAAATACAAAAAGAGAAGTCCTGCGCTTAAGCAGCAAGGACTACAATACACATCAGCCCCAATATATAGTAAAAACCAAAGAAAAGAAAAATGTTACCTGCGCTTTCTCCTTAATCCCTATGTATATTTAGACAAATGGAGGTCATTTAGTTGCTCCAATGGCCATTGGAGGGAATGCCCGCCTGCCAACGTCAAGGCAGACCCCCCTAAGCGGGTCCTAACACTGACCCTTCAGCCTGCTTCCTTGAGCTTCTGGCAAAGATATCTCTAATGAGACAGAAAGGGGTATTTTTTTTATATACACCCCTATACTTATTAACCCTTAATAGGGAACACATGGGATGGGCAGCAGCATTGTAACCAGGCTGTGTGATACAAAGTAAATACAAATACAAAAAGAGAAGTCCTGCGCTTAAGCAGCAAGAACTACAATACACATCAGCCCCAATATATAGTAAAAACCAAAGAAAAGAAAAATGTTACCTGCGCTTTCTCCTTAATCCCTATGTATATTTAGACAAATGGAGGTCATTTAGTTGCTCCAATGGCCATTGGAGGGAATGCCCGCCTGCCAACGTCACGGCAGACCCCCCTAAGCGGGTCCTAACACTGACCCTTCAGCCTGCTTCCTTGAGCTTCTGGCAAAGATATCTCTAATGAGACAGAAAGGGGTATTTTTTTATATACACCCCTATACTTATTAACCCTTAATAGGGAACACATGGGATGGGCAGCAGCATTGTAACCAGGCTGTGTGATACAAAGTAAATACAAATACAAAAAGAGAAGTCCTGCGCTTAAGCAGCAAGGACTACAATACACATCAGCCCCAATATATAGTAAAAACCAAAGAAAAGAAAAATGTTACCTGCGCTTTCTCCTTAATCCCTATGTATATTTAGACAAATGGAGGTCATTTAGTTGCTCCAATGGCCATTGGAGGGAATGCCCGCCTGCCTACCAATAATATCATAAAACATTTAACTTAACCTATTTAATATAATATAATATAATATATATATATATATATATATATATATATATATCTTAACCAACAATCTGCCCTTGCCAATAAACCCAACCTATCCTGGGCACCTACCCTCCACCCTCGTCCTAGCCAACAACTGGCCTCAAAACTGGCATCACATTAACACTAGCCGACCTTTAGCTCACTGAACACCTACATTAACCAATACCTTGTACCAGAGGTTAGGGGAGGAATCATCCTTGATTATCCTTCTTCAATGTACTCCTTGTCTAGCCCTGATTGACAAGGACCCTTCCACTTGCTGTGACAAGAAAAGAAAGTTAAAACCAAAGAAGGAAAAAAGGGAACAGCGGGAAGCTGTTATCCAGCCAATATAACTAAGATGATTGATAGGGAAAGGAGGGTGTGACGGCACTATGAATGCTGCCTGGACACTCTTAACAATAATACAGCTGGACATACAAAGGACCAAATTGCTTGTGACATGTGAATTACTATTACCCACGAATGGACTCAAATCACCGAACACCGGACCACCTTGACATTTTGCCTCCCAGCTCTATTTCAGCCGTTCGCATGGTTCAGCACAAATCCTTTGTGTTAAGTATAGGTGGCCGCCATTTCGGGACTTTGCACGTGTTCGCGGACATCTTACGCACGAACAGCGGTGTTTACCAGCAATCGCCTGGAACTAAAAACGGATACGCAAACGGGTGAACACCGCTGAGACCTCCAGGATAACGTAGCTTCGTGCTGGAACTACCAAACGACCAGCCGTTCGGTAGAAGGACTACACCTTACATGGGGATTCCAGCGAACACTGAGATAGCTGTGGATGGCAAGGGTTTCGTGGGGTTTTAATGCACGAACACAGACCGACCGCAAGGCCAAAACTTGTGGAACTATTTTCGGCCAGAAAGTCTATGCGGTTGGTCAAAACTTCAAAGATCCATAACTCCCGAACCCTTTAACCGAATGAGCTGGATTTTGGATATGTGGTTCCCCTGTTTTTGGGGTACATCCAGAACTTGGGAAAAATTATGTGTGTGTTAATTATGTTAAATGTTTATCTGAGGGGAGGAGATGTGGGGGTTGTACCATGTATGTGATTGGTTATTTTATACCTCCCCCTGGGTGTGTTCTGTATGTGCACAATTGTAATAAACAAGAACACACTGTGTGCTGGCACTCAATTACGCAAGGTGCAGGTATTCGAGGCTTAACCCCACAATAACCTCCTACTCATAATCATAAACAAATATGAATACCGCACTCAAAAAGATATTTGGGCAATAAAACTTATTGCTAATCACGCTTTTAATTCAAAATATTTATTGTGTAAGTTTTAGATAAATTCATGAAGGTAATAGTATATCCTCATAGTGACACTCATTTCAAACTATTTACATATATATACACACACAGGACCCTCCCTCGTCTGTAATAAAGTTCATAATATATACACATCAATGTACAATAGGTAATGATCCAAAAAATAGAAAAAACACTGAGAAAAAAATAAAAAAAGAGAAAAAATGAAAAAATAGAAAAAATCTGAAAAGTAGAAAAAAGTAATAATAATGAAACGAAAAAATGATGAAAAATCAAAAAAAGAAAAAAATAGTAATAATAATGCAGTCCTAACAAGGTAGTAGTCCAGAATATAGTGCACTATATGTTTCACTTTATAATGGATGGATCTCACCAATGTATCAGTAGCTGTATGATGTCCATAGTAGGAGGATGCTGAAGATTGCAGATGGTGATGTCCTGAAAGGGGATGAAAAGAGATGTTGGAAGTTTCCTGCTCAATGTACAGCGATCACTCCGTCATCAGTGTGTTATATGATCCGGTCAGCCAGTCAGGTCACTAGGTAATCCTTTGGATGTACTGCTATATGATCCGGTCAGATAGGCAGGTCACTGGGTAATCCTTTGAATGGGCGGGTAATCCTTTGAATGGGCTGCGCGCTCGGGACGTACGTGTCCCTTCGATGGCCCCTGTTCTCTCCGTCCTATTGAAAATGCAGGTATGTGGGTTTATATGTTTTGAAATTGGCGGCTAATTTCCGCCGCGTCCATCCCATGGACCTACTTCCGCATTCTTTAAGGGGTGCCCTCGAAAGCACATTAGGGCACTTCTTAGTGATCGGATATGAGTCCTTTTGCACTCCCCCTGTCCAATCTGTACCTGCTGTCCGCAGTTAGGTTATGTATTTTGACCACCTGTTTTCCCTACCTCCCTCTTTCACAGCAACTTTTATGTTTAGGTCCCTGTCTTCAGGGTAGCTAGTACATATTTTGGATCAGCTATCATTAGATTTTAAATGTGTTGCTTTATTTTTTGGGTTGCTCCTCTTCCTTTAGAGCAGTGGTAGTCAACCTTTTTTTACCTACCGCCCACTAATGCATCTTTTTGGTTGAAAAAAATTTCCTTACCGCCCACCAGTTTTCGCGCAAATGCGGAATATTTTTTAGAAAGGAGGGTGTTTTAAAAAAAATAAATGTACGTACATTTATCTTTTTATTTCTACTTAATGCAGGTTTATAAGGTTTTTAACTTTATAAAGTTTAATGAGAAAACAATAAAGTAAATTGAAATTACCTTTACTAGTGATTAATGAGATCCTTGAGGTTGATGCTGCAAGACTAAATATTTGATATCTGGTTCGATTTTCGTAAGGAACAAACGAAGGTCTCTTTCAGTGATATTCAGACGACTTCTCTGTTTGCGCATAATATGATTTCTCATCTGTGCGTCAGCTCATCCCCTCTCCCTCCTCAATTCCCCTCCCCACCTTTTTTTCCCTTTTTTCTATTTTTTAACCTTCCTTGTAGCAATGCCCAGTAGGAAGGCTGAGCTAGGTAGCCCACTTACTATATAGTCCACTATAACAGACAGACACACGTACAAGACACACGTACAAGACACACATACAAGACACACGTACAAGACACACATACAGACACACGTACAAGACACACATACAGACACACGTACAAGACACACATACAGATACACATACAGACACATACAGACACACACACACGACACATACATACACACACACACACGACACATACATACACACACACACACGACACATACATACACACACACACACACACGACACATACAGACACACATACAGACACACATACAGACACACATACACAAATACAGACACATAGATACACACACACGACACATATATACACACACCCACGACACATACATACACACACACACGACACATACAGACACACACACACACGGACACACACACACGACACATACAGACACACACACACGACACATACAGACACACACGACACATACAGACACACACACAACACACACATACATACACACATACATACATACACACATACATACATACACACACACACGACACATACAGGAACACAGACAGACACACATACACACAAGACACATACATACAGACACACACAAGACACACATACCAACAGACAGTCACACATACATACACACACACACAAATATACAGACACACACACACACACACACACAAGACATACATACAAACACACACACACACACATTATATTTAAGTCACCCTCCTGTTTCCTACCTTTTAGATTCAGGAGGGTGACTTTCCCTGGGGTCCAGTGGTGGCTCAGGTGGATGGGAGTCAGAGTTCCCACTCTGACTCCCTGGTCTTCCTCCCGCGCGGCTCTCAGTGTTAGCTGGGAGGAGTGACCGGGGAATCACTTCCTCCCAGCTCTGCGATGTCATCACAGGGGGCCCAGTCGCGCAGATAAAGCGCCCAGCGCTGACCGGGCCCCCTCACAATCCACATCCATCGGGTGGCCCTGACAGCATGGGCCACCCGATGGACCCCTCCATATGCAGCCCCGGCGGTTTGCCGCGCGGGCCGGGGCCGCAAATTGTCACGGCGGTACCCAGTCACAGTAGTACCGCCGGCTCGCACCCGCCCGCCCGTCCGCCCGGTCGTCAGGTCGTCAAAACCTGGAAATCCCTACCGCCCACCTGAAATCCTAAAACGCCCACTAGTGGGCGGTAGGGACCAGGTTGACGACCCATGCTTTAGAGGGTAGACTCATGTGGACTTGATTGCCTTACCCTCTGAGTCTCCCTCTGGTTCTTTATTTTTCATTTTCCTATTTTATAGGGGTTACCCTCCCCAGCCCCCCATAGTTATGAGCAACCTGACATACTCTCCCTGCTCTCATTACTCAAGTAAGGGAGCAGTTCAGCAGATAGCACCCTGAACCATGTATACTTTAAACAACAGCTCCTTAATTTTGTAGTGGTACTCTCATATGGATACCAATCTAACAAATTTGAAAGTATGAACTAATAAATGGTTCTCGCATTGAAGAATTTAGTTCATGGCGCAATTAGTTAATTCTTCCTTTGCACCATTTTGAGATTATATTATTTGGACAAATGAGACAACTTTCATCTGAATTACGATTCTTTTGAAAATAAATTCCCAAGTCTAATTAATACAATTTGCCAGAGATCCTAATTGTGAAATTCTTCCACATCTCATTTGAAAGCAAGATGAAGGCGTTTTTTTATTTTGTCTTTTTCCTGAAAATTGAATACTAAAAATAACTTCCATTTGCAGAAAACCTTCTAATTTTTGATTGATTAAGAATAACCATTTTCCCTGCTTGCATGAAACCATACAATTATAAATATGCAAAAGTAAAGACTTAGCTACTGAGATGATGATATAGTGTAATGTAGTTGAAAGGAATCAATGTAGCTCTCTAGACAATTGCTCACAATGTGAGATCCTTTTTATTGTGATCCAGGAGACCTCACACAAATGTTACTTGTGATCAAATGAATACATACGAACTTCACAATTATAAAAATGTTTATCATACATTGAATTGAACTTAGTGGAAGTGCCGTACGTGAGATTACAAAGTTGATTTCTAACTCTTGATTAATGTGTTAGTCAATGTTCAAACAGGGTTCATCAACATTAGTTATTGAATGTTAATTTTAGTAGCCAAAGAGTCTCAATATTAAACAATTTGCTGTTCAATATTGGAAATCAAAACAAGTATTCTATGCTTAATCAATGTCTAATGTTCCCCTCAATCATGAAATAACTTATCAGTTACAATTAGAGAATCAGGATAGTGACTATTATTTGTTTATTTTGTTATTTGTTTTTGGGAGCCTATCCAATGAACTGAGCAAGTCCATTAGTGAGTTTGTGGTTTATTCCCTGTACTTTCATTTCTTCTAAACTCAAAATAATGCCTAGAAAATAGAACATTTTTGCATTCAATATCCCTCCAATACAATGAACAATTATACAATTGTAGACTAACATAAACTTATATGCTTCCCTGCCCCCCATAAACCATACCTTATTTACTGATGTGATGAGCATTAATATAAAACTGAAGTTACATTGCCAACACGTTTACAAATGTAAAAATAATTAGCCAAGTGATGCCGCTATGTTTTCTCCTTAACCCCTTCAGGACGGAGTCAATAGTGCACGTTCTGATCAAAACAAAACGTAAACAAAAACTAGAATTTGCGCTATATGTCTGTTTCACCCGTAGTTCCCCTCTTTCAAATTATATGCACCCACACTTATTATATACATTTTGTTCAGGAGAAACAGGGCTTTCATTTATCATTAACTATTCATATATGGAACATAATTTCTTATGAATAAAATTTTAAAAAAATGTGAGAAAATAAGATTTTTTTTTAAATTTGCATTTCCGTCTGACATTTTAACTGTGAATGTCATAATACTGTTATGTTTTACTGCAAAAAAATGCACATATTTGTAATCAGCGATGTGTCACGAGTACAAAAGTACCCCCCATTAACAGGTTTTATGTTGTTTTGGAAAGTTACATTGTCAAATATAGAACATTCCATTTTCAAATTGAAATTTTCCAGATTAGTAATGCTACCTTTGAGACGGTGTGGTAGCCAGGAATGAGAATTACCCCCATAATGGCATAGCATTTGAAAAAGTAGAGAAGCCAAGGTATTGAAAGTGGGGTATGTTTAGTCTTTTTTAGTAGCCACTTAGTCACAAACACTGGCCAAAGTTAGCGTTCATATTTGTTTTTGTGTGAAAAAAGCAAAAAACAAATATTTGGCCAGTGTTTGTGACTAAGTGGCTACTAAGAAAGACTGGACATACCCCACTTGCAATACCTCGGGTTGTCTACTTTTGCAAATGGTATGCCATCATGGGAGTAATTCTCATTCCTTGGCCATACGCTCTCAAAGGCAACATAACCAATCTGGCAAATTTCAATGTGAAAAAAATGAAATGCAAGCCTTATATGTGACTCTCTAACTTTCCAAAACACCATCAAAAACCTGTACATGGGGGGTACTGTTATTCTCGGGAGACTTCACTAAACACAAATATTAGTGTTTTAAAACAGTAAAACATATTACAACAATAATATAGACCATAAAAGTGCTGTTCACTTGTAAAAAAATGCGGAAAAACGTCACTTGTACTTAAAATATCATCGTTGTAATACAATTTACCAGTTTGAAACACTAATATTTGAGTTCAGCGAAGTCTCCCGAGTACAACAGTACCCCTCATGTACAGATTTTATGGTGTTTTCAAAAGTTACAGCGTCAAATATAAGGCTTGTGTTTTATTTTTTTCACATTAAAATTCGCCAGATTGATTACGTTGCCTTTGTGACCCTATGGTAGCCCAAGAATGAAAATTACCCCTATGATGGCATACCATTTGCAGTAGTAGACAACCCAAGATATTGCAAATGGGGTATGTCCAGTCTTTTTTAGTAGCCACTTAGTCACAAACACTGGCCAAAATTAGCGGTTTTTGCATTTTTCACACACAAACAAATACTAACGCTAACTTTGGCCAGTGTTTGTGACCAAATGGCTACTAAAAAAGACTGGACATACCCCATTTGCAATACCTTGGGTTGTCTACTATTGCAAATGGTATGCCATTATGGGTGTAAATTTATTTCCTGGGCTACTATACAGTATCAAAGGCACCGTAACCAATCTGGCGAATTTCAATTTCAAATGTAACACGCTATATTTGACCCTGTAACTTCCCAAAACACCATAAAACCTGTACATAGGGGGTACTGTTTTACACGTGAGACTTTGCTGAATACAAATATGTGTATTTTATTGCAGTAAAAGCAAACAGTATTATGACATTGACAGTTAAAATGTCATGTAGAACTAAAAAAATAACATTTCTTATTTTCTCCCATTTTTTTAATATTAAATTATGTTTCATAGCTAAATATTTGATATTAAATGAAAGCCCTCTTTCCCCTGAATAAAATGATATGTAATAAGGGGGGGTGCATTTAATATGAAAGATGTGAATTGCGGTTGGACAGACATATAGCGCAAATGCCAGGTTTTGTTTACGTTTTGTTTCGTTCACAACTTGTACATTTGGCTGCGGTGTTAAGGGGTTAAATTAGGCAATTCAACTGCAGATAGAGATGGGCTTAGACAAATTAGTGAGTGCACAGTAGCTGCAGAAAATTGTGGATTGTGCCCTCTGCTCTCCGGACCCCCCCTTGTTCTAATTCCACCATATTATAGTTAACTTCCTCCTGGGACAGAGTTAAACAAATGTCTGGTGTGCCTGGGAAAATAGCAATATTATCATCACTAGATTCCTCACCACCACCTACCAGACATTGCAGACACTACTTGAGTACTTTGTTTTACCTGCTCAGTGGAAATCTCTGTTAAACTTTCCCTTAATTGCTTCATGGAGGGGCTATAAGAAATAGGAGGTACAGTGAGGGAAAAAAAGTATTTGATCCTCTGCTGATTTTGAACTTTTGTCCACTAACAAAGAAACGATCAGTCTGTAATTTTAATGGTAGTGTATTTTAACAGTGAGAGACAGAATAACAAAAAAATAATCCAGAAAAACGCATGTCAAAAAACGTATAAATTGATTTGCATGTTAATGAGTGAAATAAGTATTTGATCCCCTATCAATCAGCAAGATTTCTGACTCCCAGGTGTCTCTTATACAGGTAACGTGCTGAGATTAGGAACTCTCTCTTAAAGGAACACTATAGTCACCTAAATTACTTTAGCTAAATAAAGCAGTTTTAGTGTATAGATCATTCCCCTGCAATTTCACTGCTCAATTCACTGTCATTTAGGAGTTAAATCATTTTGTTTCTGTTTATGCAGCCCTAGCCACACCTCCCCTGGCTATGATTGACAGAGCCTGCATGAAAAAAAAATACTGGTTTCACTTTCAAACAGATGTAATTTACCTTAAATAATTGGATCTCAATCTCTAAATTGAACTTTAATCACATACAGGAGGCTCTTGCAGGGTCTAGCAGGCTATTAACATAGCAGGGGATAAGAAAATCTTCATTAAACAGAACTTGCAATAAGAAAGCCTAAATAGGGCTCTCTTTACAGGAAGTGTTTATGGAAGGCTGTGCAAGTCACATGCAGGGAGGTGTGACTAGGGTTCATAAACAAAGGGATTTAACTCCTAAATGGCAGAGGATTGAGCATGAGGCTGCAGGGGCATGTTCTATACACCAAAACTGATTCATTAAGCTAAAGTTGTTCAGGTGACTATAGTGTCCCTTTAAAGAGAGTGCTCCTAATCTCAGCTCGTTACCAGTATAAAAGACACCTATCCACAGAAGCAATCAATCAGATTCCAAACTCTCCACTCTTTCACAACAGGTGTTTCTCCCTGCCTGAGCGAATCTTGCAGTGCCTGTTAATTCCACAGATGCAGCTGGTATAAGGACTCACTAACGCTGCAGTCTGGATGTGTAGCAAAGTTTTTTGTTTTTTTTCCTCATGGTGGAAGAAGTGAGTAGGTAGTCAATTTCCCACTGATTGTTTCCATTAATTTTTGTAAAAAATATATTTTTTCAACTTAAAATGACTCCTGCTATACAATTTTTCATAATACAAGGTGGCAAAACTAAACCAATTACAATCAATCATTATAAAACTAAGTTCTCTTACCTCCTGTATTTTTTTATTTTTATTATGCATGTATATAATAATTTATTTTTGTAAACTCAGAACTGGCATTGAAAAAATGTTAGGTCAGTCTATTAGCTACCTTGTTAAAGTTTAATACCTTGTTAAGCTACTCCATTGTTTATGGCTCAAATGTTACAGCCTATGCCAAGAATTACAGTCTAATACCTTTTCATTTATTACTCAGGTTATTGTCTCATCCCATCATTGTCAAATATAACACCATCACTATCATGAATTATTATATACATCATATAAAATTATACTACTGTACCTTGGAGGTTGGCTATCTAATTGCAGGGGTATGGGAAGGCGAGCCACTGATGCAGGGATAGAGGCTTCAAGCCTTCTGTTGGGAGAGCTGTCAGCATACCACATGGGTGAAGGTAGTGGGGACCATGTATAACAACCCCCTCACCCCCTTCCAAGATCCCACCTGCCCAACCAATAATAATGAGACACAAAACATAGCTTGGTGTAAAACAGTTCACAGCTTTATTAAACTAACCAATAATATCATAAAACATTTAACTTAACCTATTTAATATAATATATATATATCTTAACCAACAATCTGCCCTTGCCAATAAACCCAACCTATCCTGGGCACCTACCCTCCACCCTCGTCCTAGCCGACAACTGGCCTCAAAACTGGCATCACATTAACACTAGCCGACCTTTAGCTCACTGAACACCTACATTAACCAATACCTTGTACCAGAGGTTAGGGGAGGAATCATCCTTGATTATCCTTCTTCAATGTACTCCTTGTCTAGCCCTGATTGACAAGGACCCTTCCACTTGCTGTGACAAGAAAAGAAAGTTAAAACCAAAGAAGGAAAAAAGGGAACAGCGGGAAGCTGTTATCCAGCCAATATAACTAAGATGATTGATAGGGAAAGGAGGGTGTGACGGAACTATGAATGCTGCCTGGACACTCTTAACAATAATACAGCTGGACATACAAAGGACCAAATAGCTTGTGACATGTGAATTACTATTACCCACGAATGGACTCAAATCACCGAACACCGGACCACCTTGACATTTTGCCTCCCAGCTCTATTTCAGCCGTTCGCATGGTTCAGCACAAATCCTTTGTGTTAAGTATAGGTGGCCGCCATTTCGGGACTTTGCACGTGTTCGCGGCCATCTTACGCACGAACAGCGGTGTTTACCAGCAATCGCCTGGAACTAAAAACGGATACGCAAACGGGCGAACACCGCTGAGACCTCCAGGATAACGTAGCTTCGTGCTGGAACTACCAAACGACCAGCCGTTCGGTAGAAGGACTACACCTTACATGGGGATTCCAGCGAACACTGAGATAGCTGTGGATGGCAAGGGTTTCGTGGGGTTTTAATGCACGAACACAGACCGACCGCAAGGCCAAAACTTGTGGAACTATTTTCGGCCAGAAAGTCTATGCGGTCGGTCAAAACTTCAAAGATCCATAACTCCCGAACCCTTTAACCGAATGAGCTGGATTTTGGATATGTGGTTCCCCTGTTTTTGGGGTACATCCAAAACTTGGGAAAAATTATGTGTGTGTTAATTATGTTAAATGTTTATCTGAGGGGAGGAGATGTGGGGGTTGTACCATGTATGTGATTGGTTATTTTATACCTCCCCCTGGGTGTGTTCTGTATGTGCACAATTGTAATAAACAAGAACACACTGTGTGCTGGCACTCAATTACGCAAGGTGCAGGTATTCGAGGCTTAACCCCACAATAACCTCCTACTCATAATCATAAACAAATATGAATACCGCACTCAAAAAGATATTTGGGCAATAAAACTTATTGCTAATCACGCTTTTAATTCAAAATATTTATTGTGTAAGTTTTAGATAAATTCATGAAGGTAATAGTATATCCTCATAGTGACACTCATTTCAAACTATTTACATATATATACACACACAGGACCCTCCCTCGTCTGTAATAAAGTTCATAATATATACACATCAATGTACAATAGGTAATGATCCAAAAAATAGAAAAAATACTGAGAAAAAAATAAAAAATAAAAAAAGAGAAAAAATGAAAAAATAGAAAAAATCTGAAACGTAGAAAAAAGTAATAATAATGAAACGAAAAAATGATGAAAAATCAAAAAAAGAAAAAATAGTAATAATAATGCAGTCCTAACAAGGTAGTAGTCCAGAATATAGTGCACTATATGTTTCACTTTATAATGGATGGATCTCACCAATGTATCAGTAGCTGTATGATGTCCATAGTAGGAGGATGCTGAAGATTGCAGATGGTGATGTCCTGAAAGGGGATGAAAAGAGGTTTTGGAACTTTCCTGCTCAATGTACGGCGATCACTCCGTCATCAGTGTGTTATATGATCCGGTCAGCCAGTCAGGTCACTAGGTAATCCTTTGGATGTACTGCTATATGATCCGGTCAGATAGGCAGGTCACTGGGTAATCCTTTGAATGGGCGGGTAATCCTTTGAATGGGCTGCGTGCTCGGGACGTACGTGTCCCTTCGATGGCCCCTGTTCTCTCCGTCCTATTGAAAATGCAGGTATGTGGGTTTATATGTTTTGAAATTGGCGGCTAATTTCCGCCGCGTCCATCCCATGGACCTACTTCCGCATTCTGACGTCAGCGTGCGTCATGCGTCATGCGTTTTTTCAAAACAAACTTTATTGTCCATAACTATTATACACATATAAACACCATAGTACATTAAACCACCACGCTAATTGCTTCATACTGGATAACTCCACATAATGTTTTATATGAAATAAAGAAAGCATCTAGAGGGAACCTAAATGGTAAATACACTTTAGTCAAGTTGAACAGTTTATACACCGTAGTGGTAATCTATATACAGAGGACAAAATAACTAATGAGGGAAAGGAGAGAAAAGACTGTCAATACGATATTTAGCTGAACAGCATATCTTAATGGCACCATTGTTAGTATGTGTCAGTAATAACAACAACCAATTGCTTTAAAATAAACTCAAAATAGTACAGACTAATAAAGAACAGAAAAAATGATAACAGAAAAAATGGAGAAAAAATATTTAATAATAAAGAACAGAAAAAATTCTTTCCAAGGAGTCTCTCTAACTGTTAACCACTAATTATAAAGCTCACCTGTAACAGATGATCAAGGGTAAGAAACTGCAAAAACTCTGTAGGTATAAGCCAGTTAAACCACCAGCTATATGAGAGAGAAAAATTACAATTTTAAGAAAAAATATATATATGTATTGATAGAAAAAACGTGTATACACTAAAATATGAGTATGCAACTCACCTGTCTCACAATGCCCCACAGTGCCCCCGGGCCATGTGTGTGAGGGACCCTGTGCTGCTGGCAGGTAGCGGACCCGATTGGGGTCAAAGTGTTGGCAGGAAAGGGCACCGGACCATGATTGGTCAAGGAGAGCCTCTGTAAGGAGCACAAAATCATAGAGCAGACAAAAGTGAAAATATGAACGTCTTATAAGAAATGTTTAAGATCGTAATCTTCATTAAGTCCTAATGGTGACAGGGTCTCCAAGGTACTTATCCATTTGGTTTCTCTCTGAAGTAAGAGCTTCTGTCTGTCTCCCCCCCTACGTAGGGGTGGGATTCGATTTGAAAACCTCAATTGGTTCACATTATGACCATGCATTTTAAAATGCCTGGGTACCGGAGCCTCCACTTTGTTATGTTGTAATGCTGCCCTAATGCTCCTTTTATGCTCCCCTATCCGCTCTTTCACTGGCCTGATGGTCCCCCCCACATATAAGAGTCCACAGGGACACTTAAGAGCATATACGACAAAGTCTGAGTTGCATGTAAAAAAATCTTTAACATAAAATTTTTACCTGACCTGGGATGAACGAAATATTCCCCCTTAATCACGCTGTTACAGTGTGAACAGTTAAGGCATGGAAAGGTACCCTTCTTGGGTTCAGAAAAGAACCTGGTTTGTCTCTTAGAGCTGCCAATATCTGACCTTACTATCATGTCTCTCAGATTCGACGCCCTCTGATATGAAAAGAGCGGGGACTGTTGGAATATCGGGGGTAATTGGGTATCCCCCTGAAACAGTTGCCAGTGTTTTAATATAACTTGTCTTATTTGTCTATTAAGCGGAGTGTAAGGCGTCACTAACGTGACCCTGTCTACTTTATTTCTGGCTCCTGTGCCCAAGAGAGTTTCTTGTCGAGTGAGACTATCAACTTTCTGTCGCTGATCATTAACTATATGTGTGGGATAACCCCTCTCTATAAATTTTTTGGCCATAAAGTCTAAGCCTGTCATCACTTTGTCTTCCTGTGATACTATCCTTTTCACCCTTAACAGTTGGCTAAATGGTAATCCATTTTTAAGATGAGTTGGATGAAAACTCGAGTAGGTCAAAAGATTGTTATGGTCAGTTGGTTTTATGTACAGATCACTGTGTAAGCAATTTAGTACTCTCTGTACCTGAACGTCTAAAAAAGGAACCGTCGTCGTATCAAAGTACATAGTGAATTTAATATTTACGTCTTGTGTATTGAGTGATTCAAAAAACTCTTGCAATTGGGCCCTGGTGCCGCTCCAACATACAAACACATCGTCTATATATCTTTTCCAGACTAGACATTTAGAAAATAGAGGATGTTGATAAATGCATGTTTCTTCCATTCGATTCATGTAAATGTTTGCGTATGTTGGAGCGACATTCGAGCCCATAGCTGTACCCTTTATCTGCTTGTAGTACTTGTCCCCAAACAAAAAGTAATTCTCCGTAAGGATAAAGGTCAATAGTTAAAAGGATAAATTGGTGGGTGGTGAAGGTGATGACAGGTTTTAAACTTAATGTAGGCAAGCCACTGTTCTGAGGTCACTCCAACCTCTATACAAAAATAAACACAAAGTCTGGACTCTAGTACAGACTACAGGGCGCCACAAGCATTAAGATGTGTGGTGATCTGATTCAAAATAATACTGAATAATTCAGAATAATGTCATAAAAATACCATATATGAAAATATAAAATCCAATTTATTAGGACAATATCTAAAAGTGCAACATGCACAAAATAATCAAGAACCCCTAGAGGTAGCAGCTATATTTATACAATGCTTGAATATAATAAAGTGCCAAATGCTAAAGTGCAAAGCATACAAAGTGCCAATGATATTTTCCTTTAAGCAAAAAATGCACAAATATTTCAAAAAATTAAATGCATGTAAAAACAGACTGCTATACCAAAAATGTAGGGTTCTTGTAGGTGCTCGGTGCTCAACGCGTTTCGTCGGTAACGACTTCCTCAGGAGCTTGCTGAATTTCTGCCGGTCTTCTCCCTCTTTTAATTCCGCCGGTCTGGCCGCCAATTAGTGATTGCGCATGCGCAGTCCGTGCCATGCGCGCCGTCATACGTAATGACGTGCGGTTGGTCGGAGTGCGCATGCGTCATCCACGCTGGAACGCAAATAAACTTTATGTGTAATATACACAGCCACAAAACGAGCAAAACTCCACTTGGAGCGCTCGAGAATAATGCGGTCTGAATTCACAGACCTGCCTACATCCAATCTCGGTATGATTACAATTCCAGCATCCTAAATAAAGATACCAATTGGGCTTTAAAGAAGTAGAGATGACCAATTTGATCAAAGAATTAGTTATATTAATTTTACTTGCAGAAAATATAATATATAAAAAATATATGGTATATAAAAAAAGTGTAAAAAATCTACATGTATATATGTACATAAAAAGAAAAAGAAAACATGATAGCCCATTTGCATCACTACATTTATGATATAAATTACATATATATATATATCTAAGGCTAACATAGAAAAACTATCTTCAAGAAGTCATAAAAAGTCATAAAAATGAACAATCAATCAGTGAATTTTAACGGAATGTATGGAGAATATCAAATAGTTAGATATCAAATCTATCGAAATGAATACAAAGTGTAGAGAATAAAGAGAGAATAAAAATCGACATAATTGGATAAGGAACAAGTATAAAATAAATGAATAAGATAAAGAAGCCATGGAAGGTTATAAAAATTGCAACCTCTGTGTGGTGAGAATAATTTTGTGAAATTCAAAAAATTGAGGAGCTTTCTCTTGTTTTCATTTTCTTCATTGCACAAACAGGACCAAAGATAAATATAAAAATAAAAAAAAATATATATATATATAGAGAAATAGGATATCTAGATAAAAAGGGGATATAAAAACAAGTTAATATATGCAGGTTAATATATGCAGGTTAATCTATAAAAACCAGTATGTCAAGATCCGTATTAAGACCCGAGGGAACCGATGATTTCATTCTATATATCCATTCGGTTTCCCTCATTGCCAACATTTTCTCAGTATTCCCCCCTCTCCAGTGTGGTTTAATTAAATCAATCCCAATGCAAATAAAATCTTTCCAGTTAAAAACATTACAGGTGGTACAGTGTTTCGGAACACTGTGTTTCATGTTTTTATTATTAATCCCATTAAAATGTTCAAGCAGTCTAACATGAAGTTTTCTGATGGTGCGTCCTATATACTGGACGCCACATTTGCATTGTAATAAATATACAACATTTTTACTCTGGCAATTAATAAAATGTTTTATTTTAAAAACCTCCTTTGTGACTGTGCTCCTGAATTCCGTAGTTTTGTTTACTTGAAATTTACAAGTACTACATCTGCCACATTTAAAAAAACCATTTGGTTTCCTGGATAAAAAATGCTCCTTTTCCTTGCCTTCCTTAGGTAGTATGCTAGGTGCTAAAATGTTTTTCAAATTATTAGTTTTTTTGTATAGCACTTTCGGTCTTGATGGTAAGACCCTTTTTAGATACTGATCCTGTAGTAAAATGGGCCAATTTTTCCGTATAGATCTTTCAATTAGATTCGCCCTACCATTATACTTAGTGAGGAAGGCAAAATCAAAGTCATTTCTATGGCTTTTATTATTCGTAATCTTATGTTTATCTTTATCTACTAGGAGATCCTTCCTCTGGAAACCTTCTATCTTTTGTTGAGTTTTAAATAAAAGATCATTGGGATAATTCCTATCTTGAAATTTCTTGTTTAAAATTTGTGCTTGTTGTTTAAAATCGTCCCTGTCTGTGCAATTTCTAAAGATTCTCATGTGTTGCCCCCTTGGAATATTTGTCAACCAACTGCGATTATGGCAGCTAGAAAATTCGATGAATCCATTCCCATCTGTGGGTTTAAAATAGGTCTTACTTCTGACTCTTCCTTCTTTTATAAATAGAGTCAGAAATGTATGTGTGTGTCGTGAATTTCTTCAGTAAATTTAAGACCATAGGTGTTAAAATTAATAAAAGACAAAAACTCATTTAAGACCTTCCTTCCCCCCTTCCAAATTATTAAAACATCGTCAATATATCTTCTCCAATGTACCAGGTTCGCACCGAATGGGTTATTCTGCCAAATGTTCTGAAGTTCCCAGTCTGCCACAAAAATATTAATGTAACTCGGTGCGAACCTGGTACCCATTGCTGTTCCACAAGTTTGGAGGTAAAAAATCCCCTCAAACCAGAAAAAGTTGTGGAACAGAATGAACCTTATGAGGGCTAAGATAAAAGAAATCTGCTCTGTATTCATTTCTGGGTCTTTCATTAAAATCCTATGGACGGCATCTATACCTTTCTCATGATCTATAACGGTATATAAGGATGCTACATCCACAGTTACCCAGATGTATTCATCACACCACTCGAAGTCTTAAAACTCCCTAATGATCTGGGCGGAATCCTTGACATACGATCTCGCTTGTGCTACGTATTTCTGGAGAAAAAAATCGATGTACTGTGAGATGTTGCTAGTCATCGAGCCAATCCCACTAATGATGGGTCTTCCTGGTGGGGATGTAAGGCTCTTATGTACCTTTGGTAGGTAATAGAAGACTGCTGTCTTGGGGGACGAGATAAACAAATAATCAAGTTCTCCTTTATCTATGATACCTTTATCATAACCCTCATTTAAAATTTCATGTAACTTTTTCTTAAAATCATATGTGGGGTTACTTTTTAAAATTTTATAGGTATTAGTATCACCCAATATTCTTTGGGACTCTTTCATGTAGTCGTCTCTATTTAAGACCACAATACTCCCCCCTTTATCAGCCTGTCTGATTACTATCTCCCTATTGTCTTTCAATAATTTAAGGGCTTGTTTCTCTCTCTTAGTTAAATTCTCTTTTTTCTTATTCGTGGAAATTTTTTCGAAATCACTCATGATCATCTCGCAAAAAAAACGGGATATGATCCCCCTTTTCCCAAGTGGGAAAGAATTTGGATTTATTTTTAAAACCTGAATGGATGGTCTCTGGAGTTTGTCTTTCATCAATAGATGTTCCATCTTTGTCGGGAATGTCTGAAACGGTTCCTATCATTGGTGTAGTGTCTTTTTTCTTTTCAAAAAATCTTTTTATTGTTAATTTTCTCAAAAACTTTTGAGTGTCGATGAACAATTCAAATAAATTTGGATCAGCTTGTGGGGCGAATTTTAAACCTTTGTTCAGAACACTTAATTGTTCTGGACTTAAGATCACTGAGGATAAATTCAAAATGCCCTCGCTACTAGATGTTTTGTTTAGTCGGTCATTTCTCCCTCCTCTATGTCCCCTAGTCCTCCAGTGGCTCCCAATAATTTTCTCTTTTTTGGTGGTGTCTGAGTAATCTGTAGGGGGGAAAACCTGTTCTTGTGGGTCCATACATTCTGATTCTTTGAATAATGGCCTCTTGGTCGGTTCTACAACTTTTTCTGGTTTGAGGGGATTTTTTACCTCCAAACTTGTGGAACAGCAATGGGTACCAGGTTCGCACCGAGTTACGCTAATATTTTTGTGGCAGACTGGGAACTTCAGAACGTTTGGCAGAATAACCCATTCGGTGCGAACCTGGTACATTGGAGAAGATATATTGACGATGTTTTAATAATTTGGAAGGGGGGAAGGAAGGTCTTAAATGAGTTTTTGTCTTTTATTAATTTTAACACCTATGGTCTTAAATTTACTGAAGAAATTCACGACACACACATAAATTTCTTAGATCTGACTCTATTTATAAAAGAAGGAAGAGTCAGAAGTAAGACCTATTTTAAACCCACAAATGGGAATGGATTCATCGAATTTTCTAGCTGCCATAATCGCAATTGGTTGACAAATATTCCAAGGGGGCAACACATGAGAATCTTTAGAAATTGCACAGACAGGGACGATTTTAAACAACAAGCACAAATTTTAAACAAGAAATTTCAAGATAGGAATTATCCCAATGATCTTTTATTTAAAACTCAACAAAAGATAGAAGGTTTCCAGAGGAAGGATCTCCTAGTAGATAAAGATAAACATAAGATTACGAATAATAAAAGCCATAGAAATGACTTTGATTTTGCCTTCCTCACTAAGTATAATGGTAGGGCGAATCTAATTGAAAGATCTATACGGAAAAATTGGCCCATTTTACTACAGGATCAGTATCTAAAAAGGGTCTTACCATCAAGACCGAAAGTGCTATTCAAAAAAACTAATAATTTGAAAATCATTTTAGCACCTAGCATACTACCTAAGGAAGGCAAGGAAAAGAAGCATTTTTTATCCAGGAAACCGAATGTTTTTTTTAAATGTGGCAGATGTAGTACTTGTAAATTTCAAGTAAACAAAACTACGGAATTCAGGAGCACAGTCACAAAGGAGGTTTTTAAAATAAAACATTTTATTAATTGCCAGAGTAAAAATGTTGTATATTTATTACAATGCAAATGTGGCGTCCAGTATATAGGACGCACCATCAGAAAACTTCATGTTAGACTGCTTGAACATTTTAATGGGATTAATAATAAAAACATGAAACACAGTGTTCCGAAACACTGTACCACCTGTAATGTTTTTAACTGGAAAGATTTTATTTGCATTGGGATTGATTTAATTAAACCACACTGGAGAGGGGGGAATACTGAGAAAATGTTGGCAATGAGGGAAACCGAATGGATATATAGAATGAAATCATCGGTTCCCTCGGGTCTTAATACGGATCTTGACATACTGGTTTTTATAGATTAACCTGCATATATTAACCTGCATATATTAACTTGTTTTTATATCCCCTTTTTATCTAGATATCCTATTTCTCTATATATATATATATATATATATATATATATATATATATATTTATATTTATCTTTGGTCCTGTTTGTGCAATGAAGAAAATGAAAACAAGAGAAAGCTCCTCAATTTTTTGAATTTCACAAAATTATTCTCACCACACAGAGGTTGCAATTTTTTATAACCTTCCATGGCTTCTTTATCTTATTCATTTATTTTATACTTGTTCCTTATCCAATTATGTCGATTTTAATTCTCTCTTTATTCTCTACACTTTGTATTCATTTCGATAGATTTGATATCTAACTATTTGATATTCTCCATACATTCCGTTAAAATTCACTGATTGATTGTTCATTTTTATGACTTTTTATGACTTCTTGAAGATAGTTTTTCTATGTTAGCCTTAGATATATATATATATGTAATTTATATCATAAATGTAGTGATGCAAATGGGCTATCATGTTTTATTTTTATTTTTATGTACATATATACATGTAGATTTTTTACACTATTTTTATATACCATATATTTTTTATATATTATATTTTCTGCAAGTAAAATTAATATAACTAATTCTTTGATCAAATTGGTCATCTCTACTTCTTTAAAGCCCAATTTGTATCTTTATTTAGGATGCTGGAATTGTAATCATACCGAGATTGGATGTAGGCAGGTCTGTGAATTCAGACCGCATTATTCTCGAGCGCTCCAAGTGGAGTTTTGCTCGGTTTGTGGCTGTGTATATTACACATAAAGTTTATTTGCGTTCCACCGCGGATGACGCATGCGCACTCCGACCAACCGCACGTAATTACGTATGACGGCGCGCACGGCACGGACTGCGCATGCGCAACCACTAATTGGTGGCCAGACCGGCGGATTTAAAAGAGGGAGAAGACCGGCAGAAATTCAGCAAGCTCCTGAGCAAGTCGTTACCGACGAAACGCGTTGAGCACCGAGCACCTACAAGAACCCTACATTTTTGGTATAGCAGTCTGTTTTTACATGCATTTCATTTTTTGAAATATTTGTGCATTTTTTGCTTAAAGGAAAATATCATTGGCACTTTGTATTCTTTGCACTTTAGCATTAGGCACTTTATTCTATTCAAGCATTGTATAAATATAGCTGCTACCTCTAGGGGTTCTTGATTATTTTGTGCATGTTGCACTTTTAGATATTGTCCTAATAAATTGGATTTTATATTTTCATATATGGTATTTTTATGACATTATTCTGAATTATTCAGTATTATTTTGAATCAGATCACCACACATCTTAATGCTTGTGGCGCCCTGTAGTCTGTACTAGAGTCCAGACTTTGTGTTTATTAAAGGTCAATAGTTCCCTAATGTATTTTCTAGTCTCCCCTTGTCGGGTCAATCTCGGGTCTTTATCCAGTGTCCAATCTACTGCCTCAATCCCTCTATTATGATCAATTGAAGTGTATAGTGACTGCACGTCCATAGTTACCAGCCAAAAATCTCCTGGTGGAATCTGTATGTCTGCTAGCAGTGTGAGAAATGTGGTCGTATCTTTAAGATATGATTTCTGCTATGGGACATACTTAATCAGGAATTTATCTAATATCTCTGCCGGGTGTTGGAATATGGACCCCGTACCACTAACTATAGGTCTTCCTGGTGGAAAAAGTGGATTCTTGTGAATCTTTGGTAAAGTATAAAATACCGGAATTGTAGGATATTTAAGATTCATATATTTGTATTCTCCATCTGAGATGATATCTCTAGAGAGGGCCCACTGGTTAAGCCTTTCCAATATACGTTTCAGATTGTGTGTGGGGTCTTGACTTATGGGTAAGTAATTTGTGTTATCCGTTAATTGGGTCTCTATTTCTTTTATATAGTATGTACGATCCATGATCACCAATGCTCCCCCCTTATCCGCTGGTTTGATAATGATGGATACATCTTTCTTCAAGTTATTAATATTCAACCAGTCTTGTTTAGTAAAATTTACATTTTGTCTTTGATGGTTATGTGTATGTTGGTGTTTTTTTCCTAAGTTTATGCATATCTTTTTTCACAAGATTAGTGAATAAATCAATCGATGCATTGATGTTATGTGGTGGAAAGGTACTCTTGGGTTTCAAACCTGTGTCTAAAGGAAGAGCGGCACATGGACCAGATTCTGTAACGTTATGCCCCACATCCTCCATGTTTCCTTCCTCATGCAGATCTCCCTGTGTAGTCTGAGTGTTACTGTCAGTAGGTTCTGTTGTTGTGCCGAGGTTATGCTGATCTGTTGAAAAAAATGCACGTAATTTAAGTTGGCGAAAGAATTTGTATAAACTCACCTCATATTGGTGCCACTCTACATGAGGTGTAGGAATGAAGGAGAGTCCCTTATTCAGGGTCCCCACCTCCTAGGGAGTTAAAGGGCTACCTGAGATATTGTGTATCAGAGATTGCGTCTTGATTGGGGCGGTCGGTATTGTTTTTTCTCCCGAGAGCCTCTTGTTGTAACCCCCCCGCCTGATGTTTCTTCGTGTCGTGTGCCTCTCTCTAAAAAAGTCATTACTGAAGATGAGGAGGCAGAGGAGGAGGATGTAGCTCCTTCTGTATCCGAACGCCATCTCTGTGATGTGGTGTCTCTATTAGGTCTATATGGACGATTTTCTGTTCTAGAATAACAGGTATAAACCTGATCCCTTTGGTAATCTAATTCGTCTCTATGAAATTTTTTCTTTTTAAATTCTTCCGTTTCTCTCTGATACTCTTTTAGTTTTTCTTCTATTTGTTTTTTAAGTGTTTCTAAGTCAGCTGATGCAGTGACCGCAGCTAGTTCTTGTTCCGCTGTTGCTATTTCCTTAATAAGTTTAGTTAATTCTTTCTGTAGGGATTCAATGGTTAGTACCATGAGGTCCACTGAGCATTTGTTTAATATTTTGTACCACACTGCTCGATGTTCGGCATTATCCCTACACAATGTGGGATGTAACCTGACTCTAAGGCCCCTTGGGATTCTCTTTTGTCTAAGATACTCTCCTAGAGTGCTTACGTGTAATTCCCAACTAATTTTCCTTTTTAAATCTCTCTCAAGTTTGTGGGCTATCCCACGCTCACTGTCATTGGTTAGAAATTCCCTAGCTCCTCTGAGAGCTGATGTGATGCGGTTAATGTCACCCTCCGTGTAGGCAAACGTTGCCATAAAGTCAGCTATGTATAGATGAAAGGATGTAATCCTATTGAGGTAATACTAGATGTGCAATTCTCATTAAAGTTTTACACAAACCTATATATACAAAGGTTATATTATAATTCCAAAATACTGGAAAAAATGTAAATTGCATAAAGGTGCTCAACACTAGGGAAGAAAATATACAAGAACACACTGTGTGCTGGCACTCAATTACGCAAGGTGCAGGTATTCGAGGCTTAACCCCACAATAACCTCCTACTCATAATCATAAACAAATATGAATACCGCACTCAAAAAGATATTTGGGCAATAAAACTTATTGCTAATCACGCTTTTAATTCAAAATATTTATTGTGTAAGTTTTAGATAAATTCATGAAGGTAATAGTATATCCTCATAGTGACACTCATTTCAAACTATTTACATATATACACACACACAGGACCCTCCCTCGTCTGTAATAAAGTTCATAATATATACACATCAATGTACAATAGGTAATGATCCAAAAAATAGAAAAAACACTGAGAAAAAAATAAAAAATAAAAAAAGAGAAAAAATGAAGAAATGAAGAAATAGAAAAAATCTGAAAAGTAGAAAAAAGTAATAATAATGAAACGAAAAAATGATGAAAAATCAAAAAAAGAAAAAAATAGTAATAATAATGCAGTCCTAACAAGGTAGTAGTCCAGAATATAGTGCACTGTATGTTTCACTTTATAATGGATGGATCTCACCAATGTATCAGTAGCTGTATGATGTCCATAGTAGGAGGATGCTGAAGATTGCAGATGGTGATGTCCTGAAAGGGGATGAAAAGAGATGTTGGAAGTTTCCTGCTCAATGTACAGCGATCACTCCGTCATCAGTGTGTTATATGATCCGGTCAGCCAGTCAGGTCACTAGGTAATCCTTTGGATGTACTGCTATATGATCCGGTCAGATAGGCAGGTCACTGGGTAATCCTTTGAATGGGCGGGTAATCCTTTGAATGGGCTGCGCGCTCGGGACGTACGTGTCCCTTCGATGGCCCCTGTTCTCTCCGTCCTATTGAAAATGCAGGTATGTGGGTTTATATGTTTTGAAATTGGCGGCTAATTTCCGCCGCGTCCATCCCATGGACCTACTTCCGCATTCTGACGTCAGCGTGCGTCATGCGTCATGCGTTTTTTCAAAACAAACTTTATTGTCCATAACTATTATACACATATAAACACCATAGTACATTAAACCACCACGCTAATTGCTTTATACTGGATAACTCCACATAATGTTTTATATGAAATAAAGAAAGCATCTAGAGGGAACCTAAATGGTAAATACACTTTAGTCAAGTTGAACAGTTTATACACCGTAGTGGTAATCTATATACAGAGGACAAAATAACTAATGAGGGAAAGGAGAGAAAAGACTGTCAATACGATATTTAGCTGAACAGCATATCTTAATGGCACCATTGTTAGTATGTGTCAGTAATAACAACAACCAATTGCTTTAAAATAAACTCAAAATAGTACAGACTAATAAAGAACATATAGATTACCACTACGGTGTATAAACTGTTCAACTTGACTAAAGTGTATTTACCATTTAGGTTCCCTCTAGATGCTTTCTTTATTTCATATAAAACATTATGTGGAGTTATCCAGTATAAAGCAATTAGCGTGGTGGTTTAATGTACTATGGTGTTTATATGTGTATAATAGTTATGGACAATAAAGTTTGTTTTGAAAAAACGCATGACGCATGACGCACGCTGACGTCAGAATGCGGAAGTAGGTCCATGGGATGGACGCGGCGGAAATTAGCCGCCAATTTCAAAGCATATAAACCCACATACCTGCATTTTCAATAGGACGGAGAGAACAGGGGCCATCGAAGGGACACGTACGTCCCGAGCGCGCAGCCCATTCAAAGGATTACCCGCCCATTCAAAGGATTACCCAGTGACCTGCCTATCTGACCAGATCATATAGCAGTACATCCAAAGGATTACCTAGTGACCTGACTGGCTGACCGGATCATATAACACACTGATGACGGAGTGATCGCTGTACATTGAGCAGGAAACTTCCAACATCTCTTTTCATCCCCTTTCAGGACATCACCATCTGCAATCTTCAGCATCCTCCTACTATGGACATCATACAGCTACTGATACATTGGTGAGATCCATCCATTATAAAGTGAAACAAATAGTGCACTATATTGTGGACTACTACCTTGTTAGGACTGCATTATTATTACTATTTTTTCTTTTTTTGATTTTTCATCATTTTTTCGTTTCATTATTATTACTTTTTTCTACTTTTCAGATTTTTTCTATTTTTTCATTTTTCCATTTTTTCTCTTTTTTTATTTTTTATTTTTTCATTTTTTCATTTTTTCTCTTTTTTTATTTTTTATTTTTTTCTCAGTGTTTTTTCTATTTTTTGGATCATTACCTATTGTACATTGATGTGTATATATTATGAACTTTATTACAGACGAGGGAGGGTCCTGTGTGTGTATATATATATGTAAATAGTTTGAAATGAGTGTCACTATGAGGATATACTATTACCTTCATGAATTTATCTAAAACTCACACAATAAATATTTTGAATTAAAAGCGTGATTAGCAATAAGTTTTATTGCCCAAATATCTTTTTGAGTGCGGTATTCATATTTGTTCACAATTGTAATAAAAACCAGGCTGGGTGTACCAGCACTCAGTTCTTCTTGACCCTTCAAAACGTAGCCTCGTCTCGTTCTTGGAAGGGGATTGTATTGGATTATTATCTTACCTTTTTCTACAGCTGAACCTGACTCTCCCCCTGGATCTTGTGGATGGGATTATACCAACTCTATTTTCACACAGCGACTTGCCAAGGAAAAGGACGTCTCCAACGGCTGATACCCTGTCACTACCAGGTTAGCCGTTACAGAGGGGGATGCCTGCCTATATTCTGTCCCCTCCCCCTTTCTATACCACTCTCACCCTCCTGCACTGAACATCCTCCTCCACAGATCTAACTACACTCGCCCACATGTCCCTTACCCAGCTAGCCTTGGCTGCCTCTTCTGTGTCTGGCCCTGTGCTTCATTTGGCAGCTACCCCTTCCTCTGCTCTCCCTGCCCTTAGCTCTACACCAGGAGCTATTTTGCTGCAACACTCATGTCATGAACATTAGAAGCCGCCGAAAAAATGGCAACCAATAAATGTATTTTCCTGACATTATTCATGGCAGCATTTACTCATGGGTTAGCTCCTCCCCTTACAGCAGAAAGGACAGGAAATAGAACTCTGAAAATGGTATAAATAGATCCTCCCCCTTCCCATCCGGCAGTCTTTTTTCCTGTCTTTCACAGCAGTTTGGAAGGAGTCTGCTTATGCAGGCCTAGATTTTTCTTTTATGCTCACCAGGCAATATTTTTGTAGCCATGCCGGGGTTCAGCCTCTAAGCCCTGAAGACCCAGCAACGCACTATTGTTAATACTGCAAACACGGGTACCCCCTTTAGTGACCGGGGGTCGGGCCCAACCTCTCCCTTAAGGGATGAAAATGGTCCACTGCATGCCAGGGTTCAGCCTCTTATCCCTGAAGACCCAGCAACAGGCCAGCTTGGGTACCCACTCAGGGGATGAATGTGGTATACTGCCTACATGAAGCCAGGCCAGGGTTCAGCCTCTTATCCCTGAAGACCCAGCAAACAGCACATCTGTGCCAGCCTGGGTACCTACTTCAGAAACCAGGGGTCTGACCTATCTCTCTCTCTCTCTCTCTCTGAAGTGATGACAGCGGTCCACTGCATACATGAGGCCCAGCTGAGTATAAGCCTTTACCCCTGAAGACCCAGCAAACAGCACATCTCTAAGAGTTGCAAGCCGTGGTACCTCCTTCAGTGATCAGGAGTCTGGCCTATCTCTCTCCCTGAGGGGATGACAGCTGTCCACGGCATACCTGAGGCCCAGCCGAGTCTAAGCATTTATCCTTGAAGACCCAGTAAACAGCACTTCCATAAGGTGACTACCTGGGCAGTGGCGTACTAAGGGGGGGGCGGCCCGCCCCGGGTGCCACTGACTAGGGGGTTGCCATGACGTCCGGTGTCATGTGTCACCCCGCGGCCCCCATCATTACGCTGCGCACAGCCGCAGCACCTTTGCGGCCCGGCAGGACTTACTATATGGATGAGAAGGGGAGGAGTGTTGCGGGCCGCGGCGTCGCGCAACGTGATGACGTCATGCGCAGCGCCGTCAGCCCGCCTTCACCGATCTTCAGCGGAAGGATCCGGGAGGTGAGGCACCCAGTCGGTCAAGGCATCAAAAAATGTAAGTAGTAATTTTATGTGATGGGGCTAAATTAATTAAAGGAGGGGGGAGTGGATAAAGGATTAATTAAAGATTTAAAGGGGAGGGATGTTTAATTAAGGGGGTGTATTAATTAAGGGGGGGTGTATTAATTAAGGGGGGTGTATTAATTAAGGGGGGAGTGAGTATTAATTAAGGGGGTGTATTAATTAAGGGGGTGTATTAATTAAGGGGGGAGTGAGTATTAATTAAGGGGGTGTATTAATTAAGGGGGTGTATTAATTAAGGGGGGAGTGAGTATTAATTAAGGGGGTGTATTAATTAAGGGGGGAGTGAGTATTAATTAAGGGGGGTGTATTAATTAATGGGGGTGTATTAATTAAGGGGGGTGTATTAATTAAGGGGGTGTATTAATTAAGGGGGTGTATTAATTAAGGGGGGAGTGAGTATTAATTAAGGGGGGTGTATTAATTAAGGGGGGTGTAATAATTAAGGGGGAGTGAGTATTAATTAAGGGGGTGTATTAATTAAGGGGGGAGTGAGTATTAATTAAGGGGGTATATTAATTAAGGGGGGTGTATTAATTAAGGGGGTGTATTAATTAAGGGGGGTGTATTGATTAATTAAGGGGGGAGTATTAATTAAGGGGGGAGTGAGTATTAATTAAGGGGGTGTGGATTAATTAAGGGGGGTGTATTAAGGGGGTGTGGGTTAATTAAGGGGGGTGTATTAATTAAGGGGGTGTGGATTAATTAAGGGGGGTGTATTAATTAAGGGGGGAGTGAGTATTAATTAAGGGTGTGTATTAATTAAGGGGGGAGTGAGTATTAATTAAGGGGGGTGTATTAATTAAGGGGGTGTATTAATTAAGGGGGGAGTGAGTATTACTTAAGGGGGTTGTATTAATTAAGGGGGTGTATTAATTAAGGGGGGTGTATTAATTAAGGGGGTGTATTAATTAAGGGGGGAGTGAGTATTATTAAGGGGGGTGTATTAATTAATGGGGGTGTATTAATTAAGGGGGTGTATTAATTAAGGGGGTGTATTAATTAAGGGGGGAGTATTAATTAAGGGGGGAGTGAGTATTAATTAAGGGGTGTGTGGATTAATTAAGGGGGGTGTATTAAGGGGGTATGGGTTAATTAAGGGGGGTGTATTAATTAAGGGGGGTGTGGATTAATTAAGGGGGTGTATTAATTAAGGGGGGAGTGAGTATTAGATAAGGGGGTGTATTAATTAAGGGGGTGTGGATTAATTAAGGGGGTGTATTAAGGGGTGTGGGTTAATTAAGGGGGGTGTATTATTTAAGGGGGGTGTGGATTAATTAAGGGGGGTGTATTAATTAAGGGGGAGTGAGGATTAATTAAGGGGGGTGTATTAATTAAGGGGGGGTGAAGATTTATTAAGGGGGGTGTATTAATGGGGGTGTGGGTTAATTAAGGGGGTGTATTAATTAAGGGGGGTGTATTAAGGGGGAGTGAGGATTAATTAAGGGGTGAGTGGATTAATTAAGGGGTGAGTGGATTAATTAAGGGGGATGTATTAATTAAGGGGGAGTGAGGATTAATTAAGGGGGTGTATTAATGGGGGTGTGGGTTAATTAAGGGGGGTGTATTAATTAAGGGGGGTGTATTAAGGGGGAGTGAGGATTAATTAAGGGGTGAGTGGATTAATTAAGGGGGATATATTAATTAAGGGGGTGTGGATTAATTAAGGGGGTGTGGATTAATTAAGGGGGGTGTATTAAGGGAGAGTGAGGATTAATTAAGGGGGTGTAATAATTAAGGGGTGTGTGGATTAATTAAGGGGGTGTGGATTAATTAAGGGGTGTGTGGATTAATTAAGGGGGTGTATTAATTAAGGGGTGTGTGGATTAATTAAGGGGGTGTATTAATTAAGGGGTGTGTGGATTAATTAAGGGGGTGTGGATTAATTAAGGGGTGTGTGGATTAATGAAGGGGGGTGTATTAATGAAGGGGGAGTGAGGATTAAATAAGGGGTGTGTATTAATTAAGGGGGGTGAGGATTTATTAAGGGGGGTGTATTAAGGGGGGTGTGGATTAATTAAGGGGGTGTATTAATTAAGGGGGGGTGCATTAATTAAAGGGGGCTGTGGATTAAAGAATTAAAGGGGGAGGTTTAAATAATGGGGGTGCAGGGTATTTTTTTTATTAAGGGGGTTGCAGTATTCTATTTATGAAGGGAGGATGTGCACTGCAGATTTTTGTTTTTTGTTAAGGGGGTGTGCAGGGTTTTTATAAGGGGGGTGTGCAGGTTTTTTGTTATTAAGAGGGGTTGTGCACATTTTTGTTTTTTATTAAGGGGTGGGCAGGATTTTTATGTGTAGGGAGTGAATGAAATTTATGTGATCAGGGTGCAGGGTTTTTATGTGAAGGGTGAAGGGCAGGGGTTTTCTAGAAATGCGAGACAAGGGGCTTTGTAGAGAAGGGGCAGGGCAGGATTTTTTTAGAAGGTTCTCACCAGCCCCTTTCTACAAAAGCACTGGTCTTCCCCCTTCTACAAAACTGGCGCATTTGAACAAAACCTCTGCCCTGGCCCCCTTCTCCAAAACCTCTGCCCTAGCCGTTACATCTTTTGAACCCAAATCCCTTTCCTATGCTGTTTCTCTTCCTAGAAATGTGTTTAACCCCTTAAAGGATCAGCTCAATGAAGTGGTCTGGGTGCCAGGTCCCTCTAGTTTTAACCCTGTAGCTGAAAACATAGCAGTTTCAGAGATGTATCACTCAGGGTTAATCCAGTCTCTAGTGGCTGTCTCACTTACAGCCGCTAGAGGCGCTTCCGCAATTCTCACTGAAAACTCACTGTGAGAAGACGCTGGACGTCCATAGGAAAGCATAGAGTAATGCTTTCCTAAGGACAGTTTGAATGTGCACGCGGCTCTTGCCGCGCATGTGCATTCAGATCTGACGTCGGCAGGGGGAGGAGAGGTCACCAGCGCCGAGGGTGCCCAACGCTGGAGAAAGGTAAGTGGCTGAATGGGTTTAAAGGGGCTAAAACCCCTTCAGCCAATTACCTTAATCCAGCACCGGGCTCCCTCGGCCCTGGTGACCTCTCCTCCCTAGCCGACGTCAGCTCCTGAGTGGAGCCGAATGCACATGCGCGGCAAGAGCCGCGCACGCATTCAAACAGTCCATAGGAAAGCATTTCTCAATGCTTTCCTATGGACGTTCTGCAAGCTGGATGCGATTTTTGCATCTGGAGGGTTAAAATCTGGGGGACCTGGCACCCAGACTACTTCATTGAGATGAATTGGTCTGGGTGACTATAGTGTCCCTTTAAATACCCTGGGTTGTCTACTTTTACAAATGGTATGCCAAGATGGGAAATAGAAGACAGATATCGCACTAGCGAACACTAGAGCCAAAATAAATTTAGAATTTTTCTGCAGAAAACACCAATATGAAGCGAAATCGACCAAGTGGGTCTCAGCAACGAAAAATTAAGAAGGCAAGAGAAAAGTCAGCTGAGGCGATGTCTGGATCAATTTTAAAATATGTTGCACCTTCAACATCTACCGCAGTAGGAGAAAGTGCTGAAGACGTTCAGTCTGTTGTTCAGTCCAGAGGTGAAATGCCTGAAGTATCTTCTCAAGAAGCTTCACATGTGAAAGCGCAAGAATTGGAGAAGATCATTTTATCTTCAAGCAGTGAAAGTGATGTAGATGAAGGAGATTCCAGCAGAAGCCTGCATCAGCAAGACTCTGATGATGATGATGAAGAAGAAGAGGAGACTGTTCGACTGTCAGTTTATTCTGATGTTGCTGCTTGGCCAGTTCCAGTTCCAGATGTTTTAAGAGTGGACCTTATTAAGAGGGGAAGTGAACCTTTCCAAAATAGGGATGGGCCATTCAGTCCTGTTGAAAGGCAAGGAGAGAAATCAAAAGGGAAGAGTCGACAGCTGACCACTGCATGGTTCTATAAGGCTTTGCCTAATGGCAAAAAAATTCTTAGAACGTGGATGGTGTACTCTCCATCAAAACAAAGTTTGTTTTGTTTTTGCTGCAGACTTTTTGCTGTTGATGACAAAGTAACAGGGGCATCCAGTTTTGTTACTGGGTTTCAATTGTGGTGGAAACTGAACCCAAAGGTGTCTGATCATGAGGCTTCTGAGCAGCATCTTACATGCTTGGAGAAATGGAAGACCTTGAGAGCAGGATTGAAGCTACAAAAATGCATTGATCATGTCCATCAAACAACAGTAGACAGAGAGAAAAGGAAATGGAGGGATATTTTGCATCGCCATTTGGATGTAACTTTGTTTCTGGCTCACCAGAATCTTCCCTTTCGTGGTCATAGAGAGACCATGTCATCCGCAAACAAAGGCAACTTCCTCGAATTGGTAGAATTGCTCTCAAACTATGATCCCATTTTAAAGGAACATTTCATGAGGCTGAAACATGCTGTTGCATCTGGAAAGAGAATGACTTCCTATTTCTCTCCAAAAATTCAGAATGAATTAATTTGTCTTTTGGGAAATCATGTGAAGGACAAAATAGTGGCTGATATCAAGAAAGCAAAGTACTTTGGGATTCTTTTTGACAGCACCCCTGATGTGTCCCACACTGATCAGATGTGTGAAGTGATCAGATATGTTCATATTGAAGGGGACCATGTTGAAGTAAAGGAATCATTCTTGGGCTTCTTTCCTGTTGCTGAAAAGACTGCTGCTGAGCTCACAGAAAATATCCTGCAACATCTGGAGGAAGATGGACTAGACATAAGCCTTTGCCGTGGTCAAGGATATGATAATTCATAGGTGGTTCATGGTGGTGTTCAGGCAAAAATAAAAGAGCTTAATCCCAAGGCTTTGTTTATGCCATGTGCAAACCATTCCCTGAACCTATGTGGGGTGCACTCATTTGGAAGTGTTGCTTCCTGTTTGACTTTTTTTGGAACATTGGAGAGAGTGTATTCCTTTTTTTCGGTTTCTACACATCGTTGGGAAGTGCTGATGGAGAATTTAGGTGTGACAGTGAAAAGACTTTCCCAAACAAGATGGAGCGCTCATTATGATGCTGTGAAGCCAGTGAGGGCAAATTTTGAAAAACTGACTTCAGCTCTTGAAAAATTGTGTAATCCCAAAGAAAATGTGGACACAAGAGGATCGGCTCAGATGTTGCTGTCTGCCGTATGTGATTTTTCTTTTTTGTGTTACCTTTCTTTCTGGTGTGAAGTTCTAGAAGAAGTTAATATCACACAGAAATATTTGCAAACTGTGGGACTCACTCTTGAAAAGTGCATTGTGAAACTACAAGGTTTGAAAGCGTTTCTAGCAGATCAGCGCAGTGAAATTGTGGAGAAGGCCATTTGTTATGCAACTACTACGTGTAAAGAAATGGACATTTCAATGGAAAGAAGAGGGAGAGTAAAGCTCCGTAAATCAATGCCAGGAGAGAAGGCAAAGGACGCTGGTCTCACATTGCCAGAGGAAATGAAAAGGGCTATGTTTGAGTGCCTTGATCGTTTTCATCACGAGTTGGAAATTTGTTCCCAGGCAATTGAAAAAATCCTTTCAATGTTTGCTGTTATTCAGCCAAACTCTCTGGTTGTGGCAACAGAGAAAGATATTCGTAATTATACTCCAAAATTGACTGAGATTTTTGACGAATTCTCTGATGAAGACATCTTTAGGGAAATTGAACGTCTTCGCAGGCATTTGGAAACTGCCAAGATCAGTGTTGAAGAAGCAAAGAAATGGACGGCATTGCAGTTCCTGGAGTTCATTGTTAAATGGTATTATTGTGAATCTCTGCCAAATTTGTCACTGTGTTTAAGATTCTTTTTGACTCTCTGTGTGTCTATTGCTTCATGTGAAAGAAGTTTTTCCAAATTAAAATTGATAAAAAATTTATTTCGCTCAACCATGAGTGAGACAAGGTTGACAAATCTGGCTATACTTTCAATTGAGCATGAATATGCAAGGAAGATTGGCTTTGATGAAGTAATCGATAAGTTTGCAGAAATGAAGGCTCGAAGGCAGCGGATGTGAATCATTGCAAATTACCTCTGCCAAATAGACTGAATGGTCACTTTGGATCTCTGTTTTTTGTTTATAGAAAGCGTATTAACTGTTAAGTAAATGTTAACTATTTAAATTGTATTTATTTCTAAGTTAATTTATTTTTCATAGTTCCATTTTTTTTTCAAGTTGATATACAGTTTACAAATTTATTGAAAACATTGAAAAAATTGTGGGTGTTTTTTGACATTTTTATTATGGGGGGGGGTGCCACACTCAGGGTCCGCCCCGGGTGCCAAATGCTCTAGGTACGCCTCTGTACCTGGGTATTCCTTTTCTATGTGTTCCACCTTGTATGGGGTTGGTTAAACCTCCTCCCACTGGTGATGATGGACGGCATATGGGGTACAGATGGAAGCCTATAGTTTAAACAGTTTAGGCTGTCAGTTGTTCAAATCCCCATTTTGCCGCTGAAACACAGGCCTGCAGCTGTTCAGGTAAGTGCATTAGTAATTTAGATTAAAACTAGTATAGGCACCTGGGTCTCTGTTCTTTCAGTCCCTCCCAGCTGCTTACATTAGGCTTCCTTCTAACAAATAGGTCACATTTAGGAGGTTTGTGTGGTGAGCATTTAGGTAAGTTTATACATGAAAGGATGCTTGGTGCAAAAGAGTGCTGATAATGCAAGGAGGCATTGTGCAAAAGAGTGCTTATGATGCAATGAGACATTGTGAAAAAGAGTGCTAATGATGGATATCCTGGCTATATAAAGTCTGATGGAATTCCACCTATCTGAAGACAGAGAAATATCCAAGGTAAGAGAACTTTCTTGGATGTCTGATTGACATACACACATGTATATGACAGGTTTTAAAAACCTAACTCTAAGTCCACACACACTTGTTTCTATCAAGATGTGGCATTGATTTCTGTTATCTGTGCATTATCGCAAATAAGCAGGCTTTTCCAGAGAGTGGAAGAATATACTGCATATGAGACCACGGGGCCTTAGTATCCATACATAATCTGGTGGTGGTACAGCATCGGTATGTTTCACTTTATGCTCTAACGTATGAACAGAGTGTGTCCAGTATATGCTCCATGTATGGGTTACTATAAGGACACGGCCTCAGTATATGTATCCACTATATGCTCTATGTAGGAGTTACTAGGATACGGCCTCAGTATATGTATCCGCTATATGGTCTATATAAGAGTTACTGTGAGTACACTGCTTCAGTATAAGTATCCTCTATGATATATATATATATATATATTTATATATATATATATATATATATATATATAGGAGTTTCTATTGAGACACAGCCTCGGTATATGTATCCACTATATGCTCTGTGTGAGTTTCTATGGGGACAGCCTCAGTATATGTATCCATTATAGGCTCTATGTATGAGTTACAATGAGGACGCTGCCTCAGTTTATGTATACACTATATGCACTGTGTATGAGTTACTGTGAGGACACAGCCTCAGTATGGGTATCCACTACAGGATATATGTATGAGTTACTATGGAGACACAGCCTCAGTTTATGTACCCACTATATGCTCTGTGTATGAATTACTATGAGGACACAGCCTCAGTATATGTATCTACTATAGGCCATATGTATGAGTTACTATGGAGATACAGCCTCAGTTTATGAATGTGCTTTATGCTCTATGTATGAATTACTATGGAGACACAGCCTCAGCATATGTACCTACTATAGGCTCTGTGTGTGAATTACTATGAGGACACAGCCTCAGTATATATCCACTATATTGTCTATGTATGAGTTGATCGTAAGTATCTGTTTGTGTTCTTTATATGCTCTGAAAACAGAGCCTCAGTATATGTCCTCTACATGCTCTTTATGTAAGGTGGTGTGGAGACATTGCTTGAGTGGATCTGTTCACAATATGCTTGATGTATTAGTGGAAACACAATATATGTGAATGATATAAGATACATCCTCTATGAGTCCACTCTAATAATGGTTCTATGTGTGGGTTGTGAGTCACAACCTCAGTCATAGGCGTGCGCACGAGGTGTGCCGGGTGTGCCTGGGCACACCCTAATCCCCGCGGCACGCCTATGTATTGAGACCGGCAGGGGAGATCTCAGGATCCCCCCTGTCGACTCATGCAGAGCCGGCGCTATCCAAACGCCGGCTCTGCTCTCAGCCTCCCTCCCCACCGAGCCACAGGCAGTGAGGGAGGCAGGTGAGGACCGACGGAGCTCTTGCCAGCAGCTCCGCCGGGTTCCTCTCGCGAGATCTGAGCGTTGCCACGGCAACGCTCAGATCTCGCGAGAGTGAACTCTAGCCCCGCAGGCTAGAGTTCACTCACCACTGGACCACCAGGGAAGGATGGCAGAACAAGGATCCCCCTCCCAGGCATAAGGTAACAAGGGAGGGGGGATATTAACTGATCTGCCCCCACCTCCACTGGACCACCACGGAATGTAGCAAGGAACAAGAATCCCCCCTCCCCACATAAAGTAAGAAGGGAGGGGGGATATTGAGTAATGTACCCCCACCTCCACCCCCCACAATCACCCACACACATACAGCACCCACACACATAAAGCACCTACACACATACAGCACCTAGAGACATACAGCACCCACATACATACAAACATACATGTCATGCCTTAACTATGGTATCCTCTTACTTCCTGGTTCCACAGAGCCTAGCCACACCCCTTTATGACACGGTCTGCCTATTTAATCTGACTGCACCAGCTGATCAGGGCTGGATTATTGAACTACGTTCCTTACTCACAACCCGGCTACAACTTCGTTGTGAAAGCCTCTGCTACCAGACCGGACTGAAAGACTCTGCAAAGTTCCCTTCACCTCTCCTCATCCACGACTAAAGATTAAACACTCTTCATACGCCTCTGAGGAGATCTCGGGAACCAGTGTTCTATATGCCGGAAGCTAAGTAAAACCAATGTGATAAGAGTTGCATCTAAAAGCTGTTATTACCTGTCTCCAAAAGTCCTTCGGTAAAAACAATCCCGTTACAGCTAACTTCAACTCATACTTCATATCAGTTATCTGCATCTGTCTTGCTTCAGTTAAAGTATGGAACAGCTATTGTAATTACTTATCACCTAAACCGTTAACTCTACTAAGAGACTCCTTATTGATTCAGTGTCTGCAATTTACTATCGTTTACTCCTTAAAGCTACAGTGCCTGTAATTGTGGACTTCAGTTATCGTTTACTACTTAAAGCTACAGTGCCTGTAACTGTGGACTTCAGTTATCATTTACTACTTAAAGCTACAGTGCCTGTAATTGTGGACTTCAGTTATCGTTTACTATTTAAAGCTACAGTACCTATAAATTGGAATTAAAGTCTTTACCTTTTACTTTCTTTAATAAATATTCAAACTATACGAAATCTGCAGTTGTGTTCCTTCATAACAAATGTTTAGACGTGACAGAATAATCCAGCCTTGTAATGGATCCAGCAGATTTCGATTCTACTATAACTACGCTGAATCAAAGAGTTAATGCACTAGCCCAAAGTGTGCAAGACCTGCAAGTTACTAACGAAAGACTTCTCACTTATATCAGAGATTTACAAACTCATACTCCTCATACTACTCTGCACTCGGCTAGTGATCCTGCTGTGTGTAACCCTGAAAAGTTCTATGGAGATCGTTCAAAATACAGGGAGTTCCTCAACTCTTGCAAACTTTTAATTGCTTTGAAACCTAGATCCTATCCTACAGAAAGAACTAAAGTTTGTTCGGTTATTTCCTTTCTAAGAGGTGAACCTATGTCATGGGCTCATTCCTTTCTGGAAAACGATGACCCCATTTTAAATTCACTAGATTAATTTTTTGAAGCCATGTCTCTTCTCTATGAAGATCCTAACAAACAAGCTACAGCTGATTTAACAATCAGAACACTACAGCAAAGAAATAGACCCGTTGAAGATTACATTGCTGAATTCAAAAGATGGGCTATAGAAACGCAATGGAATGACATCACATTGCGCAACCAGTTTCGAATTGGTTTATCGGAAGCTGTAAAAGATGAATTATCTAGAACAGAACTCCCTACTAATTTGAACGCTCTAATTCGCCTATCAATCAGCATTGACAGAAGATTAAGAGAAAGAAAGGCCGAAAAAGCCCTTTCACATTCAAAAGACCGCAAACCTTTCACTCCCTCAAAAGCTCCAGATAAGAATTCCATACCAAGTGAACCTATGGAAATAGGGGCTCCAAAGCCTCCTGACAACCCATCTGAACCAATCGAACCTATGGAAATAGGGATAATAAGAAGTCCCCTCACTCCTGAAGAGAAAAATCGAAGACGTATGTTAAACCTCTGCATGTATTGTGCCTCTCAAGTTCATTTAGTCTCTGATTGTCCTTCATTAAAACGGATAAAAGGCAGAAGGCAGTCTCATGCCTCTTCCATCCTAAGTGTACTTCCCTCTACAGCAAATACTCAAATGTCCCCTATCGTTCTTGTATTACAGTGGGACAATAAAAGAATCATAACCAAGGCTGTTATCGATTCCGGTGCAAATGGAGTATTCATCGACTCAGCCTTTGTAACAAAGAATAAAATTCCTTGTGTTCGTAAAAGAACTTCTGTACCTGTTAAAGTGATTGACGGGTCCCTCATCTCATCGGGACCAATACTTCATGAATCCATCCCTCTAAAAGTAACCATCAATCATACTCATACGGAAAGTCTTATATTTGATGTTATCTCATCACCATTTTTTCCTATTATATTAGGGATCAACTGGTTAAGGAACCACAACCCTCAAATCTCATGGTTTCCTTTCTCTCTCACCTTTAACTCACATTATTGTAAAGAAACATGTTTACAGCAAATTCCAATTCTTCAGTCTACGAAAGAACCAGCTAAAACCTCATGTTGTTCTGACACCGAACTGGAGTCTCCTCCTCCTACAGTCATTGGTGAATTAAAGAGAAAGTTTACAACAGCTCCTATCCTTCAACTTCCAAATCCTTCATATCCTTATGTCCTTGAAACGGATGCTTCGGAATTTGCAATTGGAGCTGTCCTTTCTCAACACAAAACTCCTCAAGAACCTCCTTTGCCTAAAGTCATTGGAATCTTATCTTCTCTTATTGACGACATTAAAGGTCTCAGTGAAGATGCTCTTGAACTTCCTAAATCAATGAAATTATCCAAGAAAAACGGTCTCTACTATTTTAAAGACCGGATTTATGTACCTCCCTCTTTCAGAATTAAAGTACTTGAATTTATTCATGATTCTCCTCTGGCAGGTCATCCAGGTATGAAAAGGACCCTTGAATTGTCTAAAAGATACTGTTGGTGGCCTTGTCAAGACCAAACTATCGAATCTTATGTCAAATCTTGTTCTGTATGCCAAAGATCCAATCAATTGTCCTTGTTGAAGCCTCATCATCCTGATCCTTTCCAAAGAAATGTCACTACTTCTCCTGATCCCATATTGGTCCAGGGTGAAGAAGAATACGAAATTCAAAGTATACTGGATTCAAGGATCCATCGTGGCTCCTTACAATACCTCATCAGATGGAAAGGATATGGTGTTGATGAAGATACATGGGAAAACTCCTCTGTTGTTCATGCTAATAAATTGATTTCCAAATTTCACAAGCATAACCCTTCTAAGCCAAATCAATAGCACCCAGAGGTTGCTCATTAAAGAGGGGGTACTGTCATGCCTTAACTATGGTATCCTCTTACTTCCTGGTTCCACGGAGCCTAGCCACACCCCTTTATGACACGGTCTGCCTATTTAATCTGACTGCACCAGCTGATCAGGGCTGGATTATTGAACTACGTTCCTTACTCACAACCCGGCTACAACTTCGTTGTGAAAGCCTCTGCTACCAGACCGGACTGAAAGACTCTGCAAAGTTCCCTTCACCTCTCCTCATCCACGACTAAAGATTAAACACTCTTCATACGCCTCTGAGGAGATCTCGGGAACCAGTGTTCTATATGCCGGAAGCTAAGTAAAACCAATGTGATAAGAGTTGCATCTAAAAGCTGTAATTACCTGTCTCCAAAAGTCCTTCGGTAAAAACAATCCCGTTACAGCTAACTTCAACTCATACTTCATATCAGTTATCTGCATCTGTCTTGCTTCAGTTAAAGTATGGAACAGCTATTGTAATTACTTATCACCTAAACCGTTAACTCTACTAAGAGACTCCTTATTGATTCAGTGTCTGCAATTTACTATCGTTTACTCCTTAAAGCTACAGTGCCTGTAATTGTGGACTTCAGTTATCGTTTACTACTTAAAGCTACAGTGCCTGTAACTGTGGACTTCAGTTATCATTTACTACTTAAAGCTACAGTGCCTGTAATTGTGGACTTCAGTTATCGTTTACTATTTAAAGCTACAGTACCTATAAATTGGAATTAAAGTCTTTACCTTTTACTTTCTTTAATAAATATTCAAACTATACGAAATCTGCAGTTGTGTTCCTTCATAACAAATGTTTAGACGTGACAATACAGCACCCACAGACATACAGCACCCACACACATACACAGCACCCACACACATACACAGCACCCACAGACATACACAGCACCCACACACATACACAGCACCCACACACATACACAGCACCCACAGACATACACAGCACCTACACACATACACAGCACCTACACACATACACAGCACCAACACACATACACAGCACCAACACACATACACAGCACCAACGCACATACACACATACAGCACCCACAGACATACACAGCACCCACAGACATACAGCACCCACAGACATACACAACACTTACACACATACAGCACCCACAGACATACACAGCACCTACACACATACAGCACCCTCGCAAAAACACACAGCACCCTTACACACATTACACAAACAGCACCCTAACACACAGCACACAAACAGTACCCTCACAAACACAAACAGGACCCTAACAAACACACACAGCACACTACCAGTACCCTCACACACAGTACATTAACAGCACCCTCACAAGTGCACACACACAAACAGCACCCTCACACACAGTACATTAACAGCACCCACACAAGTGCGCACACAAACACCCTCACCCACATAGTACACTACCAGCACCCTTACACACACATCACACTAACAGCACACACACACACACACACACACACACACACACACACAGCAGTGTATGTGTATGTGTGTATATATACACACATACATATATATATATATATATATATATACATACATACATATATATACGCGGAGTGTGCTTGTGCTTTAGGGTGCACACCCTAATGCAATAGGCTGCTCACGCCTATGACCTCAGTATATGTGAGTGCTATATGTGCATGAAGTTCTGTTGAAAACACAGCCTCAATTTATCTCACTCATATAATCTTAATATGGGTGCAGGCGCAGTGTCACTGTATATAGCAGAGGTAGGCTATGTATGATTACTGTTTAAACAGACTCAGTATATGTAACTGATATATCTGTGCATAGGGTGCTGTTAAGAAACATCCACAATGTATGTGATTCATATATTCTGTATGCAGGTTGGTATTATTATATAACCCCAATTTTTACACAGCATTGGTAGATTTAATATATACAAATGATCTAATGTCTGTTTTGCGCTGAAATGTAGCACTGCCCAATTCTAGCAAATACAAATGCCCTGTTGTACTGGGTAAGTAACTATTGCCTACTGTGGATTTACTATTTCAGTTTTGTTTTAAATCAAGTCGATAAAGAAACATACTGCTTTTGGCTTTGTATTAGATTCCTTCTCCCACAGGTGTTTCAGGATAAGCAATTAACATATTTTACCACTTCAGATGGATTGCAGGTGTTTCTGAACCTGTCGGAGTGCCTCTCCCAGGAGAAAAGGAGACCTGAATTTCCAAAATGGAGCATGGCACTGTTTAACAAATGTAAGGCCTTTTTCTATTGCCAGATATCCTCTCCTCTCTTCTCTTATCAAGATAGGAAATGTTTTTGGTTTTTTTTCAATTTTGGTGGCAGTGTTTAACCTTCAGATATATGCTGTTACTGATGCACAGCTTAGTAGATCATGCTGGTTGGAGGAGCACACATTGGGCTATTAATCGTTCTCATAAGTAGGTAACTCTGAAGCCATTACCTGATTTAAAAGCTGTTCATATTGGCTTGTTTCTCTCCTGGTCTTAACTTCTACTCTGAAGAATTCACTACTTCTGGTCTGGTTTTGTGCTTTTTATTCAGTTTTTTGCTCAATTCTCTGGAATTGGTTTAACATATTCTTTGGAACTGAGTACATTTCCTTAAAACATAATCTTTATAATTTGGAGAATGTACTAATTTTTATATGCAGTCTTCTCTTTTATCCCTTGGGGACCTGAGAGTTTGGCAATCCCTTTAGGATATGTCAGGGGTGGCATGCTTTTGGTTCTTAAGGAGTTAATGTTCAGAAATTTCTGACAAGATTCCCCTGTTGTGAAGGGGAATATTATAATTTCCTTTCTGCAATTAAAGGTATTCTTTTAGGCTCATATGATCCAGGTAAGTTTTCGATACTTGGTATTGCAAGTATTTTAATTGACACTGGCAGGTCTTTCTAGTCCCCAGGCCATTCTACCAGGTTTACTATTTCAGGTAAAATTCACCTGCTACCAGAACAAGAGAGGAAACCCCTTAACAGGTAACTCCATTACGGTCCTCTCTTCTGATTCATTCTACATAATGTAAGGTAATGCAGCTTGTTGATGACAAACATTTGACTGATATGTTTTTCATGGTCTCTGTACCTAGATCGGTATAAGTTATGGGCACTCCTAACATTGCATTGATTTAATACTTGTGGATTATATACTTGTATTGGTGTTGATATCTTACAGATAATACAAACTGCTTATTATCGCCATGGGCTCTGCCATAAGTATTTCATCACTATATGAAGATAAGGTAAGAGTAAGTAAGCGGTTGTTTGTTCTCATAAGGATAACTGAATATCTTCTACTATCCTGTTTATTATGTGTCGGTTGCCACAATGGATCATGTGCCTCTGGTTACCACCTTCTCATCAGTATCCTGCCGATTACATATCTCCTACTTATGTTACACAACTGTCTCTAATAAATTTGATTATACTGTTTGGCATAATCTGTACTATTTACAATATGTTTCTTTGAATGTAGGTACTGACGTGATTGATCCTTAACTAATCTGTATATGATTCTTCTTGCCTTTGCCTAGTAATGTCATTGGTTTATACCTCTCCTGTGACTGATCATTACTGTATCAATTCATCCACGGTGTGAGGTATTGTTGTGAGCCTGATTTTTTATTATATATATATATATATATAATGTTATTGCAGTGTTTTAATAACACTTATTTCTCTACTAGGCTCTGCCTCTTTCTGACAGGCAGGTATTTATTTGTTTCCTGTATCCACAGGTAAGTAGTTCACAAGGCAAGAGGAAGCAGTGTAAATCGTCCTTAATAATTACATCCAGGAAGTAATTGGATTCTCAGTGTAATTCTCCCCGTGTTTAATAGCATGGTGTGTCTGTTCTCATCCAACATTCTGTTATGCCTTTGTCAAGGTTCTGATCTGATGAGGTCATCAATTTGGTTTTAAATTTTATATCAAAATGGCATTATCCTTATCTAATTTAGGCTATCATGGCCTTAATTCCTTTCTGACTCTATCATTATTCAGGATATTTCAGATATTGAATGCCAGGAGGTTGCTGACCTTGCAGCCTCTAGGTTAATTTACAGCAGAATGTATGACAATATCCTATTGATGTCTTGTTTGGCTTTTTTTTAAAGTCTTCTAAGATTTATACAGCTCAATAATGGTTTTATAGCTATTAGCTGTTTTTGAACTCTGTCCCTCCCTCTATATATACTGCTTGGGTATTCCCCATGAGTAAATGCTGCCATGAATAATGTCAGGAAAAAAGGAAAATTTGCTTCATAATTACCGTAATTTTCTTTTTCTGATCATTATTCATGGCAGCATTACGGTCCCACCCATATACTATAAGATGTGATGCTAGTTACTAAGACTGCCGGATGGGAAGGGGGAGGATCTATTTATACCAGTTTCAGAGTTCTATTTACTGTCCTTTCTGCTGTAAGGGGAGGAGCTAATCCATGAGTAAATGCTGCCATGAATAATGATCAGAAAAAGAAAATTACGGTAAGTATGAAGCAAATTTTCCTTTTTTACTTCTCTGCTACTACTCCACTGATTGCATGTACTAGCATGTGAACTCACTCGGTCAAACACCCTGAGATTGAGTATTAGTATAAATAGGGAAGTAAGCACAGAAGAGAGTAAGAAGAGATGGTAGAAGGTTTGGAGCTGAAGCCCCCTAGAGATTCCCCTGACCGGGTGTGCTTAGCAGATCTTCTCATCCAATGAGCTAGCCTGAGTCGCAGGGCTTGGCTCATTGGAACTAATGGAAGTCCAGGAGGCTGTGATTGGTACTCACAAGATAGAGACGTGTAATGCGCTCAAAAGGTGCCTCCCCCGATGTTGATGGGTGTTTTTAAAAAGTTGGATGACATTTTACATTTATCTATGTATTATTACAAGTATTTCTTGTTTAAACAATTCCAAATGAGAAATATAAAAATTCCCAAGTGAAGTGCCTTATATTTCCATAATGAAGATGAAGTCATACCATGTAGTACCTTATAAATCACTTAAAATATACTAAATTCCTTTCTATTCTCCTATCTTCAGCTATTAGGTGTGTTACAATCATTGCTTAAGCTCTCTAAAATCACAGTACAGAAAAATGATGCCCATAATTGTCCTATTTTGGATCATTATTACTTAATTTATATATTGTGACGGAACACTGGCACTCCGACCGAGTACCTCCATCAATCATTGCTCCTAGTGCTTGCCGAGGACTCCAAGCACTCCAACTGACACTATCAGCACTGCAGACCCCACTTCCAGTGATGCAGCTGCGCTGGGGTCTCGCCGTCTTTCACCCACCCTGGATCCAAGGCCAGGATCCAGCTTCCAGTGGGCAGGCCTCTCTTCTCATAGAGAACGTAGCAGGAACAAGAACAGCTCTTACAAGATCTTACCCTGGGGAGTATAGTGTGAATATAGCAATCCCCAGAGTGTAGTTATCTCTTCCCCCAAGCATGAGCCAAGGCTTCAAGAATGGGTCAAGTAGTTCTGTTTAATGGAAGCAAGCACTCACAATTTATACCCCAGGCCAGAGGCACACCCCCTGGACCTGATGGTACACAGACATACAAAGGACACAAACCAATCAAAACAATACAACAATGTCTGACACTCCCATTCATTACAGCAAAATCCCCCCCTCAGCCTGTGATATAATTACTGAACACAATGGGATAAACTTGCAGGTATAGGCAACCTTCGGCACCCCAGATGTTGTGGACTACATCCCCCAAAATGTTCTTACAACCATAATGCTGGCAAAGCATCATGGGAGGTGTAGTCCAAAACATCTGGAGTGCTGAAGGTTGCCTATGCCTGGGCTAAAGTAATTATCACAGGCAGGAAAATACACAGTTTTACCCAATATTCATAACTCTAAAAGTATACATCACATTCACTTACATTTTCAGAATTGGCATACTCCAAATACAAACATACTCAAAAATCATACAATTCCCTTCAGTGGTTAAAAAGTTAGCTGGAAGTCCTTTATAACCAACTGCAAGCATGGCTTGGGTATGGTAAGCCAATTATCTCCAGGTACAGACATCTCTCTATTCACAACAACAGTAAAAATACATAAAAATACATAATTCCTATCATACTGAATAGAACTCCCACATTCATCTGAGCGCTCAATATATCCAAACAGCGCTCAGATCCCACGAACACAGTCCAATCGCCATAGGGTTTATGGTCCAATAAGCCCAAACAGAGCTTATGAAGGGCAATACAGTCCAGGGGCCATAGTCGCAGGGCAAAAGGCTAGCCATTAGTCCTCTCCAGGCACAAGTGGTGAAGGGCACTTCGTCATATATATATATATATATATATATAAATAATAAACAATACACAAGATCCAGCGCACTCCTATCTACTAAACAGCAACTTCAATGTTGACAGATTTTATTAGCTTTTAAAAGTTTTTTTAAAAACACCTAATCTAGGCAAAAAAAATAATGGGGATTTAGTTACATTATCTGATCATACATTGCATAAGCCTGCCACAACGTCAATGCACCCCATCTTTGGCAGGTCCTACTCTCACAGTCTAATGTCTGCTCTTATGAGATTAACCCACTTACTTGGGAAAAAATTCCATCTGAGGCTCTCTGCAGTACAAGGCTAAATAGGGACCTGAGATGAGGCACCTGTAACAGGGAGTGTTGCAAAACCAAGGAGTTGGCTAGATTCCCATATATATATATATATATATATATATATATATATATATATATATATAATGTGTGTGTGAAACATGGGGGATGGTTGCACTCACCTGAACATGCTTAAATGGGGTGCTGCTGGGGGCCATATTATACAATAAACAATACACAAGATCCAGCGCACTCCTATCTACTAAACAGCAACTTCAATGTTGACAGATTTGATTAGTTTTTTAAAAAAAATTCAAAAACACCTAATCTAGGCAAAAAAATAAGCCTGCCACACCGTCAATGTACCCCATCAGGGGCGGACTGACCGGGCACTTCGGACATGGTCCCGGTTCGGACAGAGGGCCCGGCGGCACACTCTGCGGGGGCCAGCCGCCCCTTTAAATGCTGCAGCCGCCTGAGCGCTCTCTTAAGAGCCTCAGGCGGCTGCAGCTTCTCACCTCCCCTCCCCTGTAGCGTGGCCGAGCTGCTCTGCGGTCCGCGGTGCCGGCCGGAGTGATAGGAAGGTGCACACTGAGTGTGCACCTTCCTATCAGTCCGGCTGGGTACAGGAAACAGAAACTCCTGTTCCGGCGCTTGTGAGAGTAAACTCTAGCCCTGGAGCTACGGGCTAGAGTTCACTCTCACCACTGTGACCACCAGGGATTCCTGGTGGTCGCAGTGGTGAGAGTGAACTCTAGCCCCATAAACACACTGCCCCCACACACCATACACATTCACACACTGCCCCCCATACACACACACACACACTGCCCCCACACACACCATACACATTTACACACATTGCTTCACACACACACACACACATACACTGCCCACCCATACACACACAGCCCCCCATACTAACATTGCCACACACATACATTGCCCCACACACACTACACCCCCTCACACACACTGAACCTTTCACACACACTGCACCCCTTACACATTGCACCACTGCTCCTATACCCTACTACAGCCTCATATCCCAGCAGACCCCAGGTAAGTTCTTAAACGGTTTGACTACTTACTCAGGGAGGGGGGCCTGGCCCTCCTGGCACCATAACGACTACACAGAGCAGTAGTGGTTATTGTGCATGGATTATTTCTTTAAATAATGTACAAGTGCCCCAGTAGCCAGTAAGCCAGCCAGCCCACAGGCCAGCCAGCCAGCCCACAGGCCGGCCATCCAGCCAGCCCACAGGCCACCAGTTAAGCTTACGGCCAGCAAGCCCACAGCCTGCCAACCGCAGCCAGCAAGCCACAGCCTGCCAGCCAGCAAGCCACAGCCTGCCAGCCAGCAAGCCACAGCCTGCCAGTCAGCAAGCCACAGCCAGCAAGCCACAGCCTGCCAGCCAACAGCCTGCCAGCCGCAGTCAGCAAGCCCACAGCCTGCCGGCAGTAGCCAGCAAGCCCACAGCCTGCCAGCCGCAGCCAGTAAGCCCACAGCCTTCCAGCAAGCCCACAGACTGCCAGCCAGCAACAGTAATTAAGGTAAGAGGAGCCAACTTGGCCTAGGTATCAGCGAGCTATGTTGTGTTGCTATATTGTGAACAGGAACCAGAGTGTTGGAGAGATCCCCCTCCAGGCCCCATTAGACTCCATTGTAGACTCTAATGGGACCTGGAGGAAATTATTTCTAGCACACTCTCTAAAGGACACTGAGATAGCCTCTGCTAGAATGCTCCCCCACTCCATGGCCCATTAGCCCTCAATTGTAGTCTCTACTGGGGCCTGGAGGCGACTGTTTCCAGCAGGGACACTGAGGTGGCCTCTGTTAGAAAGAACCCCCTCCAAGCCTATTAGACTCCATTGTAGTCTCTAATAGGGCCTGGAGGGGATTCTTTCTAACACACTCTCTAAAGGACACTGAGATAGCCTCTGCTAGAAAGACCCCCCCTCCATGGCCCATTAGCCCTCAATTGTAGTCTCTACTGGGGCCTTGAAGGGATTATTGCACTTTTGTTCCTTGTGTCTTAAGATTGTGTAGGGTGTGGCTGGAGGAGGCGGTGCATGGAGGCGGGACATGGGTGGCGCTTGCTGCGGAGTATGGGTGGGGCCTGTAAGGGGGCCCTTGATTTATTTTGCCCGGGGCCCTGAGGGTTCTTAGTCCGCCCCTGTACCCCATTGTTGAATCCAGTGAGTGCGCTGGATTCTGTATTTTGTATATTTTGGCCTCAGCAACACCCTATAATGTATGCATGTTCAGTTGGGTCAGCCCTCTTGGATTTGTTTATATATATATTTGTGTGTGTGTGTGTGTGTGTGTGTGTATATATATATATATATATATATATATATATAGTCAGGGAAATTAGCCGAGTAAGCATAGATTGTGTTTTTAGCTAAATTCGGTTGTGGTGTGCCGAAACCGAATGTACGTGTAGGCCTGTAAATAAAGAGGGCCCACCAAGGTAGTATTTTATAGATGTGAATATATGAAGTGGTGGGGGGGTGACCAATCGTCGTCGGCCTGGTATGGAGGTAAGCCTGAGTTTATATAGGCCGGATCACCCCCTCCCACAACTCCAGGCTCCGCCTTCCCTTTTGTGGTCAGGGAAATTTGCCAAGTAAGCGTAGATTGTGACAAGTTCGTTTTACTTAGTTACGTCTAAATGCTTTCCTCATTTCTCTTTCTGGTTGAGGAATGCATTGGTTGAAAGTGGACGATTTCCAATGCCCCAGTTTTTTTATGATGTGTGCTTGGACGTTCTGACTAGATGTGGCAGTAGCCGCATCTATCCGGAGAGAATGACCAGTGAATGCTGATGGGTCATACCCTATTTTTGAAAACAGAGTTCGTATGTATACCATGAATTTGGATTTTGTCAGTGGGTTGCCATGTAGATTTAGTAGTAAGGCGTTCTCATCTTGTAGTTTTTTTACATGGGTATAGATTGTCAAATAGTTGTACTGGGCACCATTTGTTACCTGTGGGGTATATTGGTATTTTGTTGGGATGCCCCGTTTTTCTTAGCTTTGGAGTGTCGTAGTATACAAAACATAATGGTCCCCAATTTTGTTGAGGTGTGCCATTGTCAGCATGTTGGTGGTATGAGTGGTTTGTATTGTGGTGAATTTGTTTGGCTAGATAAATAGCCATTTTTTTAAATGTATTGTTCATTTTGTTTTCGAATAGCAGTGTATCCGATGTATCAGTTAATGCCCGGAACTTGTTTGTGTCTATTGGTTGACGTTTAGTGGGTTTTGTACTTCGAGTTGTAAGATACCCTTCAAAAATGTTTCTACTTGGATTAGTGGACATGAAAGGTCTGTGATTGGGATATGTGTTTGTGAAGTGATATTGTATACCTGAGAGGTATAACGTTATGGTATTATGTGCCAGTTTTAGGTGTAGGTGGCAAAAAGAAGTAAATGCCACCATGGTATCTAATGACCATGGGTCACTGGTTTTGTATTCTCTGATGAACCTGTTGAAAAATAGTAAGGGCTAGGTTGTATGATCGCCTGGTGTTTGCAGAGAGTGCTGACTGTGCTAGCATTCTGCCGTGAGCCATGAGTGAATTTAGTCCAGGATGATCCAGCGGAGGATTGTAAGGGTATGTCTCGGCCGTGGGATGTTCTTGACGGAACACCTGAAGTTAGAGCGAGACAGGGCATCATCTGCTGTGTTGTAGTGGTCCGGTATGTGCTCGCATGTGAGGTGAAAGTGTAGAGTGGCTGTCAACCACTGTAGACCCCTGACTAACCTCATGATGGTCAAAGTGGAGGATCTGCCTTTGTGGATTATATTGCAAGTAGCTGTGTTGTCAGTGTAGCATTTTATGGTTTAACCCTCCCAAAGGTGTCCCCAGACTTTAGCAGTTGCCATTATAGGGTATACTTTAAAAAGGGGGATGTGGTGTTAAACGAGGGCAACAAAGCTGTCTCGACTGGCCATGTGCTTCTAAACCAACTGTCACCAAAAATAGCTGTGTACACTAAGTGCTCGGTGTACTGTAGGTAGTGGTGCTCGGTGTACTGTAGCTAGTGGTGGGTAAATTGGGTTCGATGAGGCACAAGTTGGTAGTGTGAAAATTGGATGAGCAAATAGCGCAAGCCGTTGCCACTCACCCGGCAAAGTGGTGGCAGAATAATTTGGTGTCCATTTGGCTCCAGTTTATCCTGATATTAAACTGAGCGAATGTCGCCACCGCTTTAGCCGAGAAAGACTTAGTCATAGAAGGTAGTGCCACCGTACTGGTTTCCCAGGTCTACCAACTTGTGCATGTAGAGGTATAATTCCTCTCTGTGTTGTGGGAAATTAAAGCAAATGACATCTCTGTAGAGACCGAAGGCTAGCACGAAGTCTGGGATGGACAGTTTTTTATCTAACCTGTGGTCTTTGGCTTTAAGTACCACAGACAAGTCACCGTAGTTGTATGTTTTATTGTTGATTATGTCTTGGGATGCTATGAGGAGTGGCATGAGATTCGCATCCTACCCTCTAAAATATCCTTTTTTTTATATTGGGTGGAACCCTGTGTGCTGTTGTGATTATGTGCATTTCTGAGCCCTGTGCGGGTGGCATGATGGTAGCATTACCCTGTGCGACTGCAATTTGTGCGGTGGTTACGGTGGGCGAGAGATCTGTGGAGTTTACGTTAGCTAGGGGTTGAGGATTCCAGCTTCTCGATTCTCTGATCTAGGTTATTGATTGAAGCCAGCATTGCTGACATGGTGGTTTGGATCCTGGCTAGAGTATCGCCGATGTTGGCCTGCATGCTAGGCCCTGGTAGAGGATTGTCTGAGTTGGCCATGAGCATCTTATACAGCTCAGCTTTCCTGGCGGTGGCTGGATATGAAATTCCTCTATGCCTAAGTTCAATGGCTATTTTTGGGATAGTCCATGACCTCATAGAACAGGCAGTGGAGTATCCTGGTTTTGTGCTGCCCTAGGCATGACAAAACTTAAATTCCCTCCTTACCTTTGGGAATGCTGGGGGGGTTCCTCCTTTCCCTGGGGTCCAGTGGGGCTGCTGGGGGGCGGGCGGGCAGGCGGCGCTTGCGAGGGAGCACTGATTAGTGAGCTCTCTGCTCAGCTCTCTCGCGTGCCGCAGAGTACTGCTGGGAGCCGTAATATGACGTCATATTCCTGCTCCCGGCATTACTCTGCGGCGTGCGAGGGAGCTGAGCAGAGAGCTCAGGGAAAAGTGCTCCCTCACCAGCACCGCCCGCCCGACCGGATTTTTAGTTAGCCCACAGGCTAACAAGACATTTGCCCTGGGCATTTGGGGGCGGCTTTTTTTTCCACCCCCTGGAAAGTGCCGCTCAAGGCAAATGCCTTGTTTGCCTCGCGGCTAATACATGCCTGGGAACAGGGGCTTGATGTCTCTAGGTTTTCACCTATGGCAGTCGCTATGGTTGGAGTAGCTGGTCTGGGCGGTGTACTCAGCAATGAGAAGGCCTCTCCTTGACCGACAGGTGAGACATGCTAAAATGACATGATACTGTATAGTAGTAACGTAGTGGGTATGTCTTAGGTTGCTATTATTATAAATGCCAGGAGGCGAAGAACTTAACTAAGTTTGGGGTGATGAAGCCCTGTTAATTGCCAAGAGGCTTAAAAGAGGCTCTAGCTATGATTTGGTCCTGACTGTGCCATGAATCGATGGCGGGGTGTAGGCCTCTGGGTTGTGATTAGAAGACAGAGGGTAGAAGAAGGTGTGGTACTAACTGCACCCCGTGTGGAGTGTGCGAGACTCTATGATTTGGGACGTGGGGTGTATGATACCTCCGTGTGAGGATGGGTGTAGGTCTCGTCATGACTAGAGTTGAGCGGACACCTGGATGTTCGAGTCCGGCAGGTTTGGCCGAACTTTGGAAAAAAAGTCTGGGTTTGTGCTCAAACTTGACCCCGAACCCGAACCCCATTGAATTCAACGGGGACCTGCACTTTTGGGCACAAAAATGCCTCTAAAAAAAGTCCTGGAAAGGGATAAAGGGCTGCAAAAGGAAGCACAGTGGGGGTAAGAGTAGTACAAGTGCCCTCCAAACAAATGTGGATAGGGAAATCACTTAAAATAACATAAAAATAAAAATACAGCTGAGCCATAAAATAGCACTAGAAGGAATCTTTTTGATTTTAGCTTTGGAAGAACATAAATCAAAATCTAAAGCATGGCTGTCAGGAGGATCACCAGAATTATCCATTTGAGAGAGGGTTGGAGTGCAGGATATTCTCTTTCATTGTTCAAACTGAGCTCAACTCCTGATGCATGGAGAAAAGGCCTTCACAAGCCTCTGCTATTGTGTACATAGTTTATACTAAGTGACCCATAGATTGAGGAGGCGGTGACTGTGGCGGTGTAGGTGGAAGCAGTGGTGGTGGAGGAGGAGGAGGAGGAAGCCAACACTGTTTTTATATATATATATATATATATATATATATATATATATATATATATATATAATTTTAATTGGGGTAGCCCCCAAAATATTGGGACATATTAAAAAAAAAGATAAATTTGCGGCCTGCGGTGCATTTTTTGCAGTCCTGATGCATGGAGAAAAGGCCTTCACAAGCCATAGGTTGAGGAGGCGGTGACCGTGGCGGTGTAGGTGGAAGCGGCGGTGGAGGAGGAGGAGGTAGCCAAAACGTTTTTTTTTTTCTTTTTATTTATTTATTTATTTTTGTTTTTTATTGTAGCCCCCAAAATATTGGGACATATAAAAAAAAGAAAACAAAGAATAAGTGCACTTTAGTATAACAATGGCTGGGTGAGGCTGGTATAAATGTCTATTCTGCACAAGGTACAGAAAAGTCTGGTGGGATCCATGCCTGGTTCATTTTAATAAACGTGAGCTTGTCCACGTTGGCTGTGGACAGGCGGCTGCGCTTGTCTGTGATAACGCCCCCTGCCGTGCTAAACACACGTTCAGACAACACACTGGCTGCAGGGCAGGCCAGCACCTCAAAGGCATAAAGGGCAAGCTCAGACATGTGCCCAATTTGGAGACCCAGAAGTTGAATGGGGCAGACCCATCAGTCAGTACGTTTAGGCGTGTGCACACGTACTATTCCACCATGTTGCTGAAATGCTGCCTCCTGCTAAGACGTTCCATATCAGATGGTGGTGCTGGTTGTTGTGGCGTGCTGACAAAGCTTTTCCACATTTTGGCCATGCTAACCCTGCCTTCTGAGGTGCTGGCGGTGCCCCAGCTGCATTAGCGACCTCTTCCTTCGCCTTGTGCTTCCACTGAGCCCCTGGTGTCGGTTGGGAATGCTCTCAGCAGCGCGTCTACCTGTGTGCGCTTGTAGTCGCGCATCTTCTGATCATGCTCCAGTGAGGGAATTAAGGACGGCACATTGTCCTTGTAACGGGAATTCAGCAGGGTGGCCACCCAGTAATCAGCACAAGTTAGAATGTGGGCAACTCGGCAGTCATTGCGCAGGCACTGCAGCATGTAGTCGCTCATGTGTGCCAGGCTGCCCAGAGGCAAGGACAAGCTGTCCTCTGTGGGAGGTGTGTCGTCTGTGTCCTCCGTATCCCCCCAGCCACGCTCCAGTGATGCCCATGAGCTGCGTTGGGTGCCACCCTGCTGTGAACATGGTTCCTCCTCCTCATCATCCTCCAGAACTGTGCCCTGGCTGGACAATTGTGTACCTGGCCTATGCTGGTGCAGGAACCCACCCTCCAAGCCACTTGTGAATGACTGGCCTGATGACCGTGGAAATGACCCCTCTTCCTCCTCCTCTTCCTCCTGTGCCACATCCTCTTCCATCATCGCCTGCAGCATTTTTTCAAGGAGACATAGAAGCGGGATAGTAAGGCTGAGAACGGCATCATCGGCACTGGCCATGTTGGTGGACTACTCGAATCAGTGCAAAATGGCACACAGGCTCACTCAATGGAGGCTCACTCAATGGTGGTGAAGTGGTGCTGTTCCGCAGAGCGACTGACCCATGCGTGCTGCATCTGAAACTCCACTATCGCCTGTTGCTGCTCACACAGTCTCTCCAGCATGTGCAAGGTGGAGTTCCACCTTGTGGGCACATCGCGAAGTTACGTAGCGAAGTTACGCTGCAGCACAGAAAGGCGAGCAGCAGCAGGGTGAGAACGCCGAAAGCGCGCAAAGACGGCCCGCACTTTCTGCAGCAGCTCTGATATATCTGGGTAGTTTTTCAGGAATGTCTGCACCACCAAATTCAGCACATGCGCCAGACAAGGGATGTGCGTCAAACCGGCTAGGCCCAGAGCTGCTACGAGATTTTGACCATTATCGCACACCACCAGGCCGGGCTTGAGGCTCAGTGGCAACAACCACTCATCGGTCTGTTGTTCCATGCTCATCCACAGCTCCTGTGTGGTGTGGGGTTTTTCCCCCAAACATATGAGTTTTTTTTTAAACAGCCTGCTGTCGTTTCCCCCTGGCTGTGCTGAAGTTGGTGGTGAAGGTGTTATGCTGCCCGGATGAGGTGGTGGTAGAGGAGGAGGATACGGAGTAGGAGGAGGAGGCAATAGGAGGCAAAGAGAAATGTTATGCAATCCTCGGTGGTGGAAGGACATGCGCCAAACTGATATCCGCATCAGGCCCAGCCGCCACTACATTTGCCCAGTGTGCAGTTAGGGAGATATAGCGTTCCTGCCCGTGCTAACTGGTCCACGTATCTGTGGTTATGTGTACCTTGCCACAGATGGAGTTGCGCAGTGCACACCTGATTTTGTCAGCCAATTGGTTGTGCAGGGAGGGATGGCTCGCCTGGAAAAGTAGTGGCGGCTGGGAATCATGTTCTGTGGGACAGCCACCGCCATCAGGATTTTAACCCCTTAAGGACACATGACATGTGTGACATGCCATGATTCCCTTTTATTCCAGAAGTTTGGTCCTTAAGGGGTTAAAACTGTCCGTTTCCACCAGACGGAATGACAGCATTTCAAAGGCCACAAATTTTGAAATGCTGGCATTCAGGGCCAGGGATCATGGGTGGATAGGGGCGTACTTCCTCTTTCTCTCCAGTGTTTGGGAGATGTACAGCTGAACGATTCCATGGGACAGTGTGGAGATGCTTGGGGAAGGTGGCGGACGTGGTGGCGTTGCTGCCACATCCTCTGTTTGCGGGGTGGCAGGTGCCACTGTCACTCTAGAGGTGGAGGAAGAGGCCGAGACAGCAGCAAAAGAGGAAGCAGGAGCAGGGGCCTGAGACCTTTCTTGGTTTTTGATGCGCTTACTCTACTGCAGCTCGTGCTTTGCATGTAGACGCCTGGTCATGCAGGTTGTGCTCAGGTTTAGCACGTTTATGCCTCGCTTCAGGCTCTGATTGCACAGCATGCAAACCACTTGTGTCTTGTCGTCAGCACATTGTGTGAAGAACTGCCACACCAGGGAACTCCTTGGAGCTGACTTTGGTGTGCTCGGTCCCTGGGTGCGGTGGGCAGTAACAGGCGTACCGTCTAGGGGACGTCCGCTCCGCTTTTGCACGCTGCTTACTCTTATGTGGTGCTGGTGCCTCTGTGCGACCACCGCCTCTTCCTCCAAACTGCACACGTCACTCTCATGACCTTCATTCCATGTAGGGTCTAGAACCTCATCATCCTCCATATCATCTTCCACCCACTTCTCAACCGTGCCCTCATTGCCGGTCTGCACACTGCAGAAAGCCACAGCAGTTGGTACCTATGTTTCGTCATCATCAGAGACGTTCTGCGGTTGTCCTTGCATGTCCACATCCTGACACATAAGTGGTTGTGCATCAGTGCACTCAATCTCTTCCCCTTCTGGGACAGGGCTAGGTGGATGGCCCACGGAAACCCCACCAGCAGAGTCATCAAAAAGCATAAGAGACTGCTGCATGACTTGTGACTCAGACTCCTTTGCTGATTTGCAAGGGGGTGAGGTGAAAGACTGATGGCCATGGGCTACAGGTGCCAACTCTGAGCTTTCAGCAGGGGGCCGGATGGGAGACAATGTGCAGGAACTGGAGGCACTGTCAGTCATCCAATCTACTATCGCCTGTACTAGTTCTGGCCTCACCATTCGTAGAGCGCCATTTGGGCCTACCAAATAACGCTGAAGGTTCTGTCGCCTACTCGCGCCTGAGAAAGGTGTTTCACTTGTGCGTGTAGCTGGCACAGATCGACCACGTCCTCTCCTTGCAACAGGAGCTCCACCAACACCAGCAGAACCACGACCAGGGCCATGTCTCTTATTTGACGCTCTCCTCATTCTTTGCGTTCACCGACCAAACTAACAGATGATTTATGTCAGGCGACAATGTAACCGCCAATAGTCGACAATTTTTATTATTTTTTTTTAGTTTATTGGACTGCAAGAAATGCACCGCAGGCCGCAAATGTACTATTTAGCAGTTTAGCAGCAAAACAATTAGAATGTTTACAACTGCGCTGTAAGCGCACTATTAGACGCTTCTATTTGACTCTCAGATATGAAGTGCACCCCACTAATGTACTATTTAGCACCAAAAAAAAAGACTTTTTAAAACTCTGATGTAACCGCAGTATTTGACGCTTCTATTTGACTCTCAGATAGGAAGTGCACCCCACTAATGTACTAGTTTGCAGAATACTTTCCTAAGCTGCCCTCACAGCGGAAGCATCCTCTCCCTACACTAGTAAGACCTCATGTGCGTGCGGCGCTACGCGACTCCAGCTTTCATATAGAGGCTGGGTCACATGCTGCACTGGCCAATCACAGCCATGCCATTAGTAGGCATGGCTGTGATGGTTTCTAAGGGCACACGAGTCAAACGCTTGTTGATTGGCTGCCTGCAGCCTTTGAAAACACGCCATTAAATCGCCGAACACCGAACTCCAACCCGAACATACAGTGATCTGTTCGGGTCCGGGGTCCAAAAAACTTAATGTTTGGTACGAACTCGAACTTTACAGTCCGGGTTCGCTCAACTCTAGTCATGACAACCTATGGCCTGAGTTTGGGTTATCTATACGTTAATAGTGTTTGAGGAGAAGTAACCGGGGGGGTGTGCGGACCTGAAAGTTAATTTCTGTGGAACCTGAAAGTGAACTGTACTTTATACAATGTATGTGACATTTGAACAGTTTTAAAAGATGATTTTTTTTTTTTTTCATACCTACTTTTGTAATTGGTTCTTTCACTTGAGGGGTAATAACTGTTTTGGTGTCTTGGACCTAGCAGGTTAATGAATTTGAGTGAGAGTTATCTTATCTGCCCTAGTAAGGCGTAGGCATCTTTATCTTTATGTTTTATGATGTGATTTTTTTTTTTAAGAGAGGTTATACACGTATGAAGGTGTTACTATCTTAATGGTCATGTTTGTGACGTATAGTTTGAAACTTACAGGTTTGTTCGCAGACTCGAGAGCGTATGATCGTTTAATGTACCCGTCTGGGTGGGATTAGCATTTTTATGTTGATAGAGGTTCGTACTGAAATGATATCGTATAAGGACAATATCTAAATTTATGACTTAATGGGTAATTAATTCCTATAGTCGTATTAAGTGGTTATGGTATATATTTTTTTATTATTATTATACCCCGTAATTGTGTTTAGATGCCGTACCGAGGTTTATAGGATTTTGAAACTATAACTTTGCGTGAATAGTCAGGGAGAAAAAGTCACAATCTGGAAGGATAAATAACATGTGCTAAGTGTATGGGAAACATCAAATACCACTGTTAGAAGTTTATAACATTTCCCATTAACCAGATGCTAAGAAGCTAAGCATAATATAACCTATCTGCATCCCTTGAAACAGCCAGCATAAAATTATTTGTGTCTGTTACAGGCTTAGTAATGCATAACACTTGTTGCTGTCATGAATGATTTCAGCTGGTAGGTGGCGGTGTGGCCTTGAAACTCTGTGGTTTGTGGCATGTTTCGTGCGGTTGTATGTTTTTCGTGTGCTCGTCCGTAAGAGCTATGAGTTCGTCTGATTTTTTTTTAAAGTTAATTAGCCGTTCGTGAGCTTAGTATAATGTGATTTTTTTTTTTTTTTTTTTAGCCGTCTGTGTAAAGCCATTTGTGTGAAGCCTTTCGTATGGTAGCCATTTGTATGACAGCCGTTCGTGTAGTAGCTGTTTGAAAATAGCCATTCGTATGACAGCCGTTTGTGTAGTAGCTGTTTGAAAATTAGCCACACATAAAATAGCGGTTCGTGTGATAGTCATTTTGTGAGTATAAGCCGTTTTGTGTCATAGGTATTTTGTGCAGTTTCCCATTCGTGTAGTTTGTTCGTACGTTTGAATTAGTCGTTTAGGTGAGTATAGCTGTAAGTGTGTATAGAGGCGTTTGTATGATTTGGTGCGGTTTGTGAGTAAGAACGTAATTCGTGTACTTTTTACTTGCTGTTTCCGGGTACCTGATGGCTGACCCGGAAGTGCTGCAAAAGTACCTGGAACGGGGCGGTAAGGGTGCGTTTTTGCCAGGGTTGAAAAAGCGACGGAAGCCTGGAAGGAATACCGGTAGGCCCGAGGGGAGAAGACCACAAGGAAGACTGTCCCTGGAAACCGGAAGCGACCAATCGTCGTCCTGGTATGGAGGTAAGTCTGAGTTTATATAGGCCAGATCACCCCCTCCCACAACTCCAGGCTCCGCCTTTCCATATATATATATATATATATATATATATATATATATATATATATATATATATATATATATATATATTGTGACGAGACCAATAGTGATGTACCGAACTGTTCGCTGGCGAATAGTTCCTGGCGAACATAGCGTGTTCGCGTTCGCCATGGCAGGCGAACTCATGCGCGGTTCGATCCGCCCCCTATTCGTCATCATTGAGCAAACTTTGACCCTGTGCCTCACGGTCAGCAGACACATTCCAGCAAATTAGAGCAGGCCCTCCCTTCCAGACCCTCCCACCTCCCTCCCAGCATCCATTTTAGATTCATTCTGAAGCTGCATTTGTGAGAGGAGGGAAAGTGTAGCTGCTGCTCATTAGATAGGGAAATTGATAGCTAGGCTAGGGTATTCAGTGTCCACTACAGTCCTGAAGGACTCATCTGATCTCTGCTGTAAGAACAGCACCCCAAAAAGCCCTTTTTAGGGCTAGAACATCAGTCTGCTTTCTTTTTTTTACATAGTTACATAGCTGAAAAGAGACTTGTGTCCATCAAGTTCAGCCTTCCTCACATATGTAATGTAATTGCAGTTGCCTGCCTGCCAGCTTCTGTGTCAGGCTCACAGTGGAGACTGTGCCCACTTGCCCAGTGCCACCACTCATATCTGGTGTCACAATAGCTTAAGCTTGCATTTAAAAACTATTTTTTTTTCTCACTGTAATAGATTGAAGAGCAGTTAGTTGTCTGCCAGCTTCTGTGTCAGGCTCACAGTGGATACTGTGCCCACTTGCCCAGTGCCACCACTCATATCTGGTGTGACTATAGCGTGCCTTTAAAAACAAAAACAGTTTTTCACTGTAAGCTAATAGCAGTTAGTTGTCTGCAAGCGTCTGGGTGTCAGGCCTTCAGTGTGTACTCTGCCAACCTCAGCAAGTGCACTTTGCTACTCATATCTGGTGTGACTATAGCGTGCCCTTAAAAACAAAAAAAGTGTTTCACTGTAAGCTAATAGCAGTTAGTTGTCTGCCAGCTTCTGTGTCAGGCTCACAGTGGATACTGTGCCCACTTGCCCAGTGCCACCACTCATATCTGGTGTCACAATAGCTTAATCTTGACATTTAAAAACAAAACTTTTTTCACTGTTCTAGATTGAATAGCAGTTAGTTGTCTTCAAGCGGGTGTGTCAGGCCTACAGCGTGTACTCTGCCAACCTCTGCCACTGCACAGTGCCACTCATATCTGGTCTATGTCTCAGGCAGGCAGCATTACACACATGGACGTACGGTGTGATGATGATGTTGTACCCGCTGCTGCTTCCTTTGCTGAGTTTTCAGATACAAGTGAAGCGGTTGATGATGACGATGAGTCCATGGATGTCACGTGGGTGCCCACTCGGCAAGAAGAAGAACAGGATGAAAGTTCAGATGGGGAGACAGAGAGGAGGAGACGAGTTGGAAGCAGGGGGAGGTCGTCGCAAGGAGCTAGTGGCACAGTCAGACAGCATGCATCGGCACCCGGGGTCAGCCCGACAGCACGCCAATCAACGCATGCTGTGTCCACCACCAGAATGCTGTCATTGCAGAGCTCAGCAGTGTGGCATTTGTTTTGTGTGTCTGCCAAAAGAAACTGAGTCGTGGGAAGTCCAACACCCACCTAGGTACAACTGCTTTGCGTAGGCACATGATCGCACATCACAAACACCTATGGGATCAACACATGAGTACAAGCAGCACACAAACTCAAAGCCGCCATCCTCCTCCTGGTCCAGCATCTTCAGCCATGTCAACCACTGCTGTTCTCCTTGCCCCCTCTCAACCATCCGCCACTCAGTCTCTCGCCTTGAGCAGTTCCCGCTCATCTGCCCACAATCAGGTGTCTGTCAAGGACATGTTTGAGCGTAAGAAGCCAATGTCAGAAAGTCACCCCCTTGCCCAGCGTCTGACAGCTGGCTTGTCCGAACTATTAGCCCGCCAGCTTTTTTTTCTTTTTTTAATTCTTTATTTTTGCAGTGCAAAAAATTATAAGAGCAGGCATGTGGTGCCCCAATAGCATTCCTCACGCTGATCATCCACATTTTTAACAATGGGGTTTTCATAAATCCGTGCACATTTTTTTGTTATTTATATCGAGATTGTCCATGTTTACACATTACACTGAGTATACAATTAGAATGTGGTCCTAGTTTAGCTGAGCAGGTCTAACGAAACCTTGGCGGCACAATGCGTTATAAACTTGAATAGAAAACATCTTTAAGCCAACTATGTTTTCACTAAGCTTAGTGAATAACTAACATTAACAAGTCGGATTAAACGCACTCTGTACTCGAGGTATGATCTGTTTAAATGACCCCACTCTGGGCCCTAAATGGTAAAACGTTTCACATGGGCATACGAAAGGTACACATGGCAATTAAAATCAGAAAATATGTAAAACATTTTTAGATATACTGGAAATTAGTACACCAATACGATTAAGCACGTTTATTAATAAAATAAAGAAATGTTAATCTATCAAAGCGGCTTGAGAAAATATATGTTTAAAAATATAAAAATCTGCTTATAAAACAGAAATACTGCCTTAAAATTCAAAATGCAAGTATGAATATTAGCACGCACAAGCTATCTACCAAATGTGAAAACTATTATTTAGCTTTTCTGGCAACTAAAAGTAACATACTACAGAGTTTACTATATTCAGTGCAATATCTAAAGGAAGTACTGGCTAAAAAATTCAATGCAAAACTAGCAAAGTTGTAAAAAACTGTATTAAGTCATTTGTTTTCTTTTTATCTAGTGAATAAAATGTTTCTACATTATATCACACAGCTATTTGTCGTCTTCAAAAAATTATTCTTGTGGTTGTCTTTCTGTACTTTCAGGATTCATGTTTGCATGTTTTTTGTTTTTTTTTTTAAGAATTTGCCAGGAATCTATTTTTGAAGTTGTTCCCCTCCTCTTGACACGATCAATGACCTGCGAGTCTCCGTAAGCAGGGTTGACCTGTTAGTCACGTTTTCTATTCAAGTTGCGCATGATGTCCCGGCTAGGTTTCTAGGGACAAATGTTGGAGCCTCGGCGTTGCCCCAATATGGAGGGAGCGTGGAGTTTGTTGGAGGCTTCGATGTGAGTAGCGAGTCCGGGGGAAGACCCAGTTGCCCCAGGATTCCCTCTGCCTCCTGCATGTTGCGTACGGTATGCCTGGCGTACGCATGGCGACTTCCCGCTTCAGTAGTTAGGACACGCGCCCCCTAGCCCACCAGCTTTTACCATACAAGCTGGTGGAGTCTGAGGCGTTCAAAAAATTTGTAGCTATTGGGACACCGCAGTGGAAGGTACCCAGACGAAATTTCTTTGCACAAAAGGCAATCCCCAAACTGTACTCGATTGTGCAAAAGGAAGTAATGGCATGTCTGACACACAGTGTTAGGGCAAGGGTCCATCTGACCACTGATACCTGGTCTGCAAAGCATGGTCAGGGCAGGTATATCACCTACACTGCGCATTGGGTAAACCTGCTGACGGCTGCCAAGCATGGAATGCGTGGCTCTGCAGAGGAGTTGGTGACACCGCCACGACTTGCAGGCAGGCCTGCTGCCACCTCCTCTACTCCTCCTACTCCATCCTCTTCCATAACCTCCTCGGCTGAGTCCTCTTCTGCTGCTGCGTCATTAGGATAGGTGTCAATCCATATCTGCCAAGTGACCCTATCTGGGGGAACAGTCCCTATTCTGCTCTGTGTCAGTTTGTATCAGGGTCTCTGAGGACAGGTGTCAATCCATATGTCAAGGTGTCAATATGTCATATGTCAGGTGTCAATCCATATCCATTGTGATTTAGGAATGTTAGGTGATTTATGCCCTTTATGGATTAAACCCAGACTCTGCATCAACTGTGTAATTTTCCATGGGAGTTTTGCCATGCATCCCCCTCCGGCATGCCACAGTCCAGGTGTTAGTCCCCTTGAAACAACTTTTCCATCACTTTTGTAGCCAGAAAGAGTCCCTGTGGGTTTTAAAATTCGCCTGCCCATTGAAGTCAATGGCGGTTCGCCTGGTTCGCCGGTTCGCGAACGTTTGCAGAAGTTCGCGTCCGCCATTCGCGAACCGAAAATTTTGTGTTCGCGACATCACTATTACAGGATAATAATGACTTATGTTGGAGATGTGGAGAAACTAAGGGGGATTATCTCCACATATGGTGGAGTTGCAAAAAGGTAATACCCTTTTGGCTTATGGCTAAATCATTACTGTGTAGTTTAAATGACATAAAAATAAAAGTTACACCAGAAATTGTTGTTGCACTTGAGGTGGCCTTTTCTTAGCAAAACTAAACAAGTTCTGACAACACACTGTCTGGTAGCGGCAAAGATTATTATTGCCAGGAATTGGAAAAATGCACAGCCGTTTAATGAGTTACAGCTCATTCAACAATTGAAATACCAGATCCAAATGGAAACAGGGTTGAATAAAATTAAAAATCAATATAAGGACTATGATAAATGGGTAAATTGGCTAAAAAAAAATTGGAGCAACTAGAGCGGGAATTGATAATAGTGAATTAATAAGCCCTAGAGAGATAAGAACGAAAGAGACACTATTCCTCACAATAAACAATAAAGACGACTGACCTTGCTGGAAGATTTGGTGTGAATTAAGGTATGCATGTGTTAATTTTTCTTTTTTGGGGGGGTTTCCCCCCCTCCCACTTTTTCTCTTTGGCAAGGTGATACCCCTCAAAGAATACCAATAGGAAAGGGAATAAAAGAGTTTATAAAGTTTAAATAAGTAAGGAAATTGTAATTAATAAATAAAAAAGAGGAGGTAGGGATGAGCCAGTAAATATTTATGATGACTAATATACCAAGCCATAAATAATGAAATACTCGAAACGATAAAAAGGCAGCTATGGTCTGAAATATATATGAAAAAAAAATAGTTTAAGAGGAAAATGGCAGGTTGGTGAATAGATTGGGAATATGAATCGATATATAATTGATAATTAGAGTCATGGATTATCGCAATATCCCTGGCGATCACCAGAGGGTGATAAATAGAAAATAACAATAGACCGCAATGGAACACACGTCCATTTTAGCTAGCCGAAAGGGTGAAACTCACGGAAGTGCGTCATCATGGAAAGACGTCCACTTGGCCGGAAGTGTGTCATCAGGGAGAGGCATCCGATTTACCGCGCACCATTTACTGGCGAATACGAACAGCTGAGGAAGGGAAACACAGAGGTTATCTGCCGATGGATAACTGGTCCAATAAGAGGAGGACATGAGAGAACACCCACCACACCACCAATGGACTTCCAGAATCCGCCTAAAATACTCCTGTCCATCATCTTCAACCTTTCATTTATCCCTGTTGCAGCTGTTGATCATAACAAGTACTTAGAAAATCCTTAGCAGAATGTATTAATACCCCAAAAGGACAAATAGAATCCTTCTTGATTCCAAATGCTTAAAGGGACACTATATTCACCAAAACAACTTTAGCTTAATGAAGCAGTTATTGTCTATAGGTCATGTCTGAGCATGCTCAGTTCACTGACATTTAGGATTTAAATCACTTTTGTTTCTGTTATGCAGTCCTAGCCACACCTCCACTGGCTGTGATTGACACAGCCTGCATTGAAACAAAATGGTTTATCTCCTGCTCTGTAAATTGCATGATTTTGCTATTACATGACGAAAAGTCATGATTTTATTAAAGACACGGAGGCGAGTATTGCATAACCCTTTCTTTACTGTCCATCAATAGCAGCAAAGAATACAAACATAATGAAAAAATGAACATACATTAACATAGGCCCCTCCCCGCTCAGGTCCCAGTATATTAGGCAGCACTTCCCTTCCATATCCCTCTTTCTGAAGATGCGACCTTGTAACAATGTCCGAACAAGAACAGAGTCCACATTAGGGAATCTCACAACAGGGAAGCAGGACCAGATGAGCTGTAGGACCAGAGATTTTCAGCGGGAAGAGTCCTTTCAAGTTGGATAACAACATGCCATCTTATTGGATCAGGCTGTGAAAACATAAGGAAACAGGAGCCGAGAGGTTAAGATCGATAATTGCAACTATTGTCAGGTACCAACTGAGGAGAAAAAATTCCAAATGAATACAATCCCACATCCTAGGGTGATTAGTAAACCTATCATAACATAAACCAAACCTTGAGACATGGCCCCACTTACCGTACCAAAATTATTCGATGTGACTCGTTGCAACATACAAAAATGGGTGGGGAAAACCTGAATAATAAACGTGGGCGGGACAATACTCGCCTCCGTGTCTTTAATAAAATCATGACTTTTCGTCATGTAATAGCAAAGTCATGCAATTTTATAACAAGACACGGAGGCTCATATTGCAAGTTTAAAGCTGATTAACTACTGCCGTAAAAGTATGTGGGGCCGGGCGAAAGTAAAATTCATGGAAAGTAGATTCCCTAGACCAGTCGGCTGTCCTCATAATATCTTCCAGACGAGCCCCTGCGGTCATCATCGAGGATGCTGAGGCCCCCCGGACCGAATGGGCGCCGAAGATCGTGGTATCGATGCCCGCCTGATCCAATAACCATCGCACCCAGCGTGACAAGGTGGTGCTAGAGACCGGTCGGAAGGGTGGTCGAAAGGACAGGAACAGCTGTGGGGATACATGTGAACGATGAAGTTTGGTACGATCTTCGTATTCGCGAAGGCAAGCCACGGGACATAATGCTGTAGAGGCAGGAAAAACTGGATAGGACACCGACTTGATAGAGGTTTTTGTCCGGCGACTGATGTTGAACGTGACCCCGTCCGGGGTGTATGACTTGGCATCGAAGTCCAGGGCTCTAACGTCCGAGACCCTCTTGCAAGATACGAGGCAGAGCAGGCAAACCAATTTGGCAGAAAGTTGCTTCAGGGAGAGCGCTGAGTTAGCGGGCCACGACGAGATAAAGGATAGTACAACGGACACATCCCATGATGTGGAGTAGCGAGGCCTGGGTGGTCGGGAGAATCGCGAGCCCCGGAGGAGCCGGCACACTAAGTGATGTTGACCCGCCGGGCATCCATCGAAACCTTGATGAATTGCAGAGATGGCTGACCTGTAAAGGTTGATAGTCCTGTAAGCCTTCCCCGCCTCGAAGAGGGACGTCAAAAATTGCAGGACCATGGTTACAGGGGCCAAAACGGGATCCGCGTCCCTAGCCATGCACCAGCTAGTCCAAGCTCGCCAAGCTGACCCATAAGCTCGTCTAGTTCCTGGGGCCCATGCTTCCGCCAACAGGCATCTAGTCGTGTCCGAAACTCCTTGGATTTCCCAGGGTCCCCGGAGATCCGCCATGCCAGGAGTGGGAGGGAGCCGTCCAACCGGAGCAGGTGACATCGTCCCATCGGGTCTAGCAGTAGATCGTGGCGTGACGGTAGGAGCCATGGGTAGTCCATCGTCATCTCGAGAATTTGGGGGAACCAAGACTGGGTTTCCCAGAATGGGGTCACCATGACTAATTCTGCCCAGTGTCTGCGGGTCTGGAGGAGGGAGCGTGGAATCATGGAAAACGGTGGAAAGGCATATAGGAGGTCCCCGCTCCAGTCTTGCAGGAAGGCGTCTACTGCCTCCGCCATCGGGTCTGGTCTCCAGCTGAAGAATCGAGATAGCGGAGTGTTGAGACGGGAAGCGAAGAGGTCGATAGAAAAGGGACCCCAGAGAGACGAGAACGCCTCCATGTCCAACTTCCAGTCGCTGGAGTCTGAAAGATAACGTTACCCCCAGTCCGCTTGGACGTTGTGGAGACCAGGTAGATACTCTGCGTGGACCATCAGGTTCCGTTCCAGGCAGAATTCCCAAAAATCCTTCGCCAGGGTGGCCAACACTGCTGACTGTGTACTCCCCAGGTGGTTGACATATCTCACCGCTGAGACGTTGTCCATGCGCAGACGGATGCAAGTTAGGGCTCTGTCCCTCGCGAAGCTGCGGATGGCGAAGGAGCCTGCCAGCAGTTCCAGTGCGTTGATGTGTAGCCGTGATTCGGCTGCCGACCAACGGCCTCCTGTAGAAATCCCATCACAATAGGACCCCATCCGTGGAGGCTTGCATCGGAGTCGATTGTGAATTCCGGTTGCGGGCCGAAGATCGCCTTGCCATTCCATGCGGACAGGTTGAGAATCCACCAACGCAGTTCGTCTTTCGTTTCGGTGTCCAGTGACACCTGGTCTGCGTAGGATGCACCGGCTCTCAGGTGTGCGATCTTCAGTCGTTGCAGTGCCCGGTAGTGTAGTGGGCCCGGGAACACTGCCTGTATCGATGAGGCCAGTAGGCCAATGAGCCGTGCCAGCTGTCGCAGGGTGAGTTGGGGCCGTACCAGTGCTCTGCGTAACTCCTTGCGTATGGCGAGTATCTTGGACCTTGGGAGGCTCAGAGTCGCCTCCCCTGAGTCCACGAGGAATCCTAGGAATTCCATCCGCGTGGCGGGGGTTAGGCATGACTTTTCCCAATTGATAATGAAGCCCAAGCGGGAAAGGAGGTTTATGGCCAGCCGTAGGTGGGCAAGGAGAGTGGAGCGATCTTGAGCCATAAAGAGTATGTCGTCTAAGTATACGATTAGACGAACTCCCCGGCTACGTAGCCATGCCATCACAGGGCGTAGTAGCTTTGTGAAGCACCACGGTGCTGAAGAGAAGCCGAAGGGTAGGCATGTAAACCGCCAAGTCTCGTGTTGCCATTGGAAGCGTAGGAGGTCTCGGGAGTCCGAGGCAATCAGCACCGTCAGGTATGCATCCCTGAGGTCTAGCTTTGCCAGCCAGTCTCCGTGAAGGAGAAGGTCCCGTAGTAGGTGAATACCTTCCATTTTGAAATGGCGGTATCGGACTATGGCATTGAGGGGGCGCAGATTTATGACGGGCCTCAACTGTCCGCCTTTCTTTTCCACCAGGAAAATATTGCTTACGACCCCTGTGGGTTCGGGAGGTGCTTTTTCTATAGCCCCTTTGGTAAGAAGGGTGGAAAGCTCCATGTCGATCCGTCTGCGATCCTGGAGTGAAAAGCAGATCGGTCGAGGAGGGGGAATGTGTACGAAGTTGTCTATCAGTTCTACGTGAAACCCTCGAATGGTAGTCAGTACCCAGGGGTCTGAGGTAATTTGTGACCAAGCTGGCAAAAAATTTTGGAGTCTGCCCCCTACACAAATATGAGAAAAAAAACATGAGGCTTGAGGTAACTCACCGTAGGGTCGTCTCGAACCAGATTGTCCTCGGAAGCCTCTAGATCGCCACGGGCGTCCTCGAGATGGGAAGAAGGAGGGGCGGGTGTTAGCCTCCTGGTATTGGGCGCGTTGGTGAAAGGAGCCTCGTCCCGTGCCTTGGGATTGGAAATAGTTCCTGCCGGACAGACGGCTCCTGGATCTGCTGGCCCTGGTAGAGACCCGTCCCTGGAAAACTCGCCTCATAGAGGATTGAGCCTTATCCAGGGCAGTAAATGCCCCAACAAATCGACCCAGGTCTTTTATAAAGGAATCGCCGAAGAGGAGGCCTTGGGCGTCCCTACCGGCTTCTGTTAGGGCGAGGTTAGCCAATTTGGGCTCTATCTTAAATAAGAGCCTTACGTCTCTCAATTGATAATGAGGTGTTAACGTTCCCTGCAATACAGATTTCTCTCTGGACCCAACCACGGAGGTCTTCAGGGTCAACCATGCGGTTTTCCGCTCTGGCGTCTTCCGCCAAATCAAATAGTTTAGCCAATGGGCCAAATATGTCCAGGTGCTTATCCTGGCAGGATTTTAAGGCGGATTCGAGCCCTTTACGGGGATTCAAGCCTAGCTTGGTAAGGAATTGGGTCATCTTGGGGTCTACCTCGGGAGTGTCGCAAACTTTGTTAGGCACAATAGGCCTTGGACACTCTGCCCTCAATTTGTTGCGTGCCGCTTTATTAAGTGGGTGTCGCACCCACTTCTCCAAATATGTGGCAACATGGTCGGCCGGGAGCCACTCTGCCGATCTCGGATGGTGTAAATCATCCGGGTCGAAGAGTGGAACGCCCGACAGATCCACAAGGGCAGACTCCGCGGTCGCGGAGTGCCTAGTCCCTGGTTCGCCCCCGGACGTCTCTGCCTGGGCAGAGGGAAGGAGGTCAAAACCTGTATGAGCGGCATCCGCTTCAGAGTCGCTGTCAGACTCAATCCTAGCCTCCTCACTTGACCCGATTTCTGAGTCGGAGTCGCTCTCTACCTGTGCTCTGGCACATTTCCATAGCCGCGCCCGTTCTGCCTGGCGCGGAAAGGCTCTCTTGCGTGGTTGTGACACACTTTCAGGGGCGACCGAAGGTACGCCAGTCATGGTGTTTCTGGAGGCAGAGGGATGTTTAACTTTATGGGTAGCCTTCTTGGGTAAATCTCCCAGTGGGTCCACAGGAGGACGCGGCTGAGGCGTCGTGGAGCCCGAGTAGCGCTCGTCCAAAGGACGTGGCAGGAGGGCCTGGGAAATGGTGTGGGAGAGAGTAGAGGACATGGACCCCATGGCTGCCATAATGGCGTCTGTCACTGAGCGCTGTAGTGCTAAGAACTGAGTCCCATCTGAGAGGGTAGTTCTGTCGGAGCGAGCAGGTGAATTACCTGAGGTGACAGGGGCTTCTCCCCTGCTGAGTGGGGCATCAGACTCCCCAGAGGGAGGTGAACCAGAATTTAGTCTGGGTTTACTGGGATTGTCTCTAAAACAAGTCGTTGAGGAGCCAACTCGTAAAGAGGCCATACTAGATTTAGTGTTAACAAATGGAGATTTGGTATCAGATATTACTGTAGGTGAAAGTTTAGGATCCAGTGATCATCAGTCAGTGTGGTTTAATATAAGAACAGTGACTGAGTCACACCACACAAAAAGAAAAGTATTAGACTTTAGAAAAACAGACTTTTCTAAAATTAGAACATGTGTAAAGGAGTCATTATCAGACTGGTGCAACTTAAATGGAGTCCAAAAGAAATGGGATTATTTAAAAGCTGCACTACTGAAGGCAACAGAAAATTGCATTAGGCTTGTCAGTAAAAGCAAAAAATTCAAGAAACCACTGTGGTACTCCGCAGATGTGGCCAAAATAGTAAAAAACAAAAAGTTAGCATTTAGTAATTATAAAAAACCCAGAGTGAGGAAGACAGAATGACCTATAAGATTAGGCAGAAAGAGGCTAAGCAAGTTATAAGAGCTTCCAAATCACACACAGAAGAGAAAATAGCACAGTCAGTAAAAAAGGGGGACAAAACTTTTTTTAGATACATAAATGAGAAAAGAAAAGTAAAACAAGGATTAGTTAGATTAAAAACAAAAGAAGGAAGGTATGTAGATGAGGATAAAGGTCTAGCTGACTGCCTCAATGAATATTTTTGTTCGGTATTTACAGCTGAAAATGAAGGAAAGGGACCTCTGTTAAAAAAAAGGATAAATGAGTCATTTATTACACGTGAGTTTACAGAGGAAGAGGTTCTATTTCAACTGTCAAAAGTAAAGACAAATAAGTCAATGGGACCTGATGGAATACACCCAAAGCTATTAAAAGAGCTTAGTGGTGTACTAGCAAAACCATTAACAGATTTATTTAACCAATCATTGTTAACAGGAGTAGTCCCAGAAGATTGGAAGTTAGCGAATGTTGTGCCCATTCACAAGAAAGGTAATAGGGAGGAGTCGGGCAACTATAGGCCAGTAAGTCTTACTTCAGTAGTGGGGAAAGTGATGGAAACCATGTTAAAGGATAGGATTGTTGAACATCTAAAAACACATGGATTTCAAGATCAGAGACAACATGGGTTTACTTCAGGGAGATCATGCCAAACTAATCTTATTGATTTTTTTGATTGGGTAACTAACATTATAGATCAGGGTGGTGCAGTAGACATTGCTTACCTAGATTTCAGTAAGGCTTTTGACACTGTTGCACATAGAAGGCTTATCAATAAACTGCAATCTTTGAGTTTGGAGTCCAATATTGTTGAATGGGTAAGGCAGTGGCTGAGTGACAGGCAACAGAGGGTTGTAGTCAATGGAGTATATTCGAAGCTTGGGCTTGTCACCAGTGGGGTACCTCAGGGATCTGTACTTGGACCCATTGTCTTTAATATTTTTATTAGTGATATTGCAGAAGGTCTTGATGGTAAGGTGTGTCTTTTTGCGGATGATACTAAGATATGTAACAGGGTTGATGTTCCAGGAGGGAAAGGCCAAATGGCAAATGATTTAGGTAAACTAGAAAAATGGTCAGAGTTGTGGCAACTGACATTTAATGTGGATATGTGCAAGATAATGCATCTTGGACGTAAAAACCCAAGGGCAGAGTACAGAATATTTGATAGAGTCCTAACCTCAACATCTGAGGAAAGGGATTTAGGGGTGATTATTTCTGAGGACTTAAAGGTAGGCAGACAATGTAATAGAGCAGCAGGAAATGCTAGCAGAATGCTTGGTTGTATAGGGAGAGGTATTAGCAGTAGAAAGAGGGAATTGCTCATGCCATTGTACAGAACACTGGTGAGACCTCACTTGGAGTACTGTACACAGTACTGGAGACCATATCTTCAGAAGGATATTGATACCTTAGAGAGAGTTCAAAGAAGGGCTACTAAACCGGTTTATGGATTGCAGGATAAAACTTACCAGGAAAGGTTAAAGGATCTTAACATGTATAGCTTGGTGGAAAGACGAGACAGGGGGGGTATGATAGAAACATTTAAATACATAAAGGGAATCAACACCGTAAAGGAGGAGACTATATTTAAATGAAGAAAAACTACCACAACAAGAGGACATAGTCTAAAATTAGAGGGACAAAGATTTAAAATAATATCAGGAAGTATTACTTTACTGAGAGGGTAGTTGATGCATGGAGTAGCCTTCCAGCTGAAGTGGTAGAGGTTAACACAGTAAAGGAGTTTAAACATGCGTGGGATAGGCATAAGGCTATTCTAACTATAAGATAATGCCAGGGACTAATGAAAGTATTTAGAAAACTGGGCAGACTAGATGGGCCGAATGGTTCTTATCTGCCGTCACATTCTATTTTAGATAGAGTGAGTATAGTTAGTGAATCAATACTAAATCTCAGGAAAACTGACAAGGAACAGATTTGGATTAGTCACCCAAAGTACTAACAAGCAAAAGAAAAACGATCTCACCAGGGCCCAGACCAGTGCACACTCTGACAGGGAATAGGGAAGAAGACAGGAAGTTTAGAAAATGGCCGCCGAGAATCTCGCGAGATTCGCGGCAAAAATGAAGTAAGGTGAATAAAGAGAAAAAAACGAACGTTCGGTTAAAAGAGGTGTATTAAATGAATACAAGGTGAGTATAGGACAAAATACAAAACTGACGAACGGGCCGTTCGCAAGAAACAGGCGAACGCGGCAAACAGCCGAATGGCCCTAACTGCCGAACGGTGAGCGGTGTGTGTGCATTATAAAAAAGACAGCTTGAGAAAAACGTGCGCAAAATGGCACCGATGCAGGAAAAAGCAATGAAGAAAGTAAAACGGAGAGTAAGAGAAAATAAAGGGGGTCTGGACCCTGGGCACAATAGCAACTACCAAGTATGCAGAGAGGAAAACAATAAAAGCAAGAAGCAATAAGGTAAATCAGGACAGAATAATGAAAATACAATATTAATAAAATATTAATAAATGTCTGTCTGTGTGTGTGACTGCCTGCCTTTGTGTGTGTGGATGTCTTCCTGTGTGTGTGTGTGTGTGTGTGTGTATGGCTGTCTGCCTGTGTGTGTGTGTGTGTGTGTGTGTGTGTGTGTGTGTGTGTGTGTGTGTGTGTGTGTGTGACTACCTGCCTGTATGTGTGCGTGGCTGTCTGCCTGTGTGCATGTGTATATGTATAACTGTGTGCATCTGACTGTGGGACTATGTGCACATAACTCTGCAAAAATATACACTTGCATTCACACATAGGCCTAAATTCATATTTCTATCTGAATTAAATACCTATCACACACAATTATGTAAAAGAGATTCAAGGGACAATAAATCCTTAATAAAAGTGACTATTTTTTTCCATCCCATTGGATATAATACCAATAATACCAATGTGATGGAATAAAATAGTCACTTTTATTAAGGATTTATTGTCCCTTGAATCTCTATTACATAATTTACAGAATAGACAACTAAAGTATCCATATGTTGCTATCTATGAGCACTGAAGTCTGGGACTCAACCAGAATGTAAAGTCAGTGTCTCAAGGAAATTAACTTACCAATAACCCATCCAATTCAGCAAATGTTCTATTAAAAATACTCTTATTTAATGTTCAGGACTAAGATACATTATGAGCCCTAATTTAAATGTTTAATTTTAACATATTTATTTATTTCTATCTGATATAATGTATTAAGAGTGGCCCAACTGATTACGTGTCTTATTTTGTTAAAGCCAAAAGAGAAAGGAACAAAACCACGCAGCTAGGGGCCACTGAAAGAACACACAAACAATATTTTCGTGCTGCTAGTTTAATCACTTCTTGGAAGTACATCAGCAAAGCTCCAATTAGCAACAGTTTTTTTAAGCTCCAAAATTTCTGTAACGTCTGATATCTGTGTAGTCATGGAGCATGCAATCACAGTCACATTTAATTATAGAGCATCTCAGGGATATTTGTCAACCCCCTAAGCCACAGGAGATGCTTAATTAAAACTGCTGTTAGTCTAGAAATTGTTGACTTTGCTTAACCCTGTAATGCAAATTGTCAGATCAACCAGCAGGTTAAAACCATCGCTTTTCTCAGACTTTACAAACATAGTAGGTATCCTTTCTCTTTAATTCAGTGTGGTTTATTAGGAAGATGTATACACTATTTATTAGTTTAAACAACAAAGAATAAAGCACTGAACAATATGGGTTCAAGATCAGAGACAACGTGGGTTTACTTCAGGGAGATCATGCCAAACTAATCTTATTGATTTTTTTGATTAAGTAACTAAAATAATAGATCAGGGTGGTGCAGTAGACATTGCTTTCCTAGATTTCAGTAAGGCTTTTGACACTGTTGCACATAGAAGGCTTATCAATAAACTGCAATCTTTAAGTTTGGATTCCAATATTGTTGAATGGGTAAGGCAGTGGCTGAGTGACAGGCAACAGAGGGTTGTAGTCAATGGAGTATATTCGAAGCTTGTGCTTGTCGCCAGTGGGGTACCTCAGGGATCTGTACTTGGACCCATTCTCTTTAATATTTGTATTAGTGATATTGCAGAAGGTCTTGATGGTAAGGTATGTCTTTTTACTGATGATACTGAGATATGTAACAGGGTTGATGTTCCGGGAGGGATAAGCCAAATGGCAAATGATTTAGGTAAACTAGAAAAATGGTCAGAGTTGTGGGAGCTGACATTTAATGTAGATAAGTGCAAGATAATGCACCTTGGATGTAAAAACCCAAGGGCCGAGTATAGAATATTTGATAGAGTCCTAACCTCAACATCTGAGGAAAGGGATTTAGGGGTAATTATTTCTGATGACTTAAAGGTATACAGACAATGTAATAGAGCAGCAGGAAATGCTAGTAGAATGCTTAGTTGTATAGGGAGCGGTATTAGCAGTAGAAAGAAGGAAGTGCTCATGCCATTGTACAGAACACTGGTGAGACCTCACTTGGAGTATTGCACGCAGTACTGGAGATCGTATCTCCAGAAGAATATTGATACTTAGGAAAGCATTTTCTCCCCTTCTTTACCAAAAGAGGGGGGGGGGGAGCTATAGTGACAGGAAAGCAACTTTGTTTTCCTGACACTATAGTTTCCCTTTAACATTGACGTGGGTCAAAAATGACCTATTTTCATATCAGTTCAGAACTCGCCACTTCAGCAAAGAGAGAACATTTTAATACAGCTGAGGAGAGAGCTTACTGCATTGCTTAAACAAGGGATAGAGCAAAGAATAGTGCATTGTGATAAATGTGCATTGTGCTAAGTGTGCACTGTTATGTTTAGTTAAGGCTCCATAAGGTTCTAATAATCAATTACAGTGGTTCGTCTCAGTTTCGAAGAGGACTTAAATACTGACTTGGTATTAGTTTGATGACCAATTCTTCAGTTTTACAAATGCATCCCAATTATATACATATATAAAACAATTTTGCAAAACACCTTCATTGAACTCTGTCTATTGGATACAATCCATTAAAATTGTCAGGCTACCACTCTAGCCACAGAGATAGAAAACAGGTTTCCCCAAATGTTGGTGTAGAGATGTTAAACAACACTAATAATAAAAGTAGTAAAATAGCATTTACAGAATAGTCCCAAATTCAATTGATAGCAACATTCTTGATAGGCGAGGTGAAGTACAACAGGTATTGTAGTGTGTTCACTATACATATAGTAAAAACAGAAATCCAAAATATAGTGCTCTCTGTTTGAAGTGGAAATATAGCTTCACAATTTCAATGAAGTGTACTTACATTTAATGGAGCATACACATGCTGGGTTTTAACAGCGTGGGTGGTACAATCCCCACTTAGGATATGTAAGGACAAGTGTAGAAGATGTCGTAAATCCAGCTGGTTATTTCAGGATGTTTAGGATAAAATAAAAGAAAAGGCAGGACCAAAATAAAATATGCAATAACTAAATAAAAATAAATTGAATGTTAACAACAATTTAATTATCAAATAAGCAACAAAACATAAACAGTGAAATAATTTACGATCTCAAATTACGTGTTTTACCTCTTGGGCTTTCTCAAGTGACAGTCCTAAATCATATTTCCTTTTTTTTTCAATATTGGCAGTGGAATGTTCCTTAAAATGTCCTATTTTAGAACACTGTAAAGTGCAATGTAAATGCTAGCAATAATAACAGCTAAAGCAGTTACAGTACATACAGTTAAAGAGGCATTGTCATGCTGAACTTACCTTTCCCCAATAACTTCTTTTATCTCCCTCTCTCAGGATCTGTTCTTCATTTCTTCCTATCTGCTCTGGTTTTCTTTAAAACATATGACAAAGTAGGGACTATTTTGTCTTGTGTATTTTTGCCTACGCTTCACCAGCTATAAAACAGAGGAGGAGCAAAGTCCGCTCTGTTTCCTGTGGTCAAACAATTTTCCCACAATTCTCACCTTCCTACTGCTGCTTTGTTCGACATTCGAATGCCGGCAAAATTACCTAATTTCATCCTAACAGAATGAGAACAGTTTGTCCATTCGTGTAAGGACAAAATTCAGGACTTTTGTTTGTATCGGAATTTCATTTTTACAACAGGGGCTGCTCACTGTTGTGAAAAGACCCCACCCCCACTACTTTAATAAAGTGTCCCTTTGTGGGGTACCCATAAAAATAATTTATGGGGGTAAGTGTCCCCCCCAAACCCCGACTCGTGCACAAAGAGTGGGGGCCAGTAAACTAAATGGCGGACCTAGTATCCTCCCTCGGCCCCCACCATGAGTGGTTGGTGGGGGCCCCAAGATACAATAGGGGGAGGATATATTGTCCTATTCCCCCCCCCCCTGGCCCCCACCAATGAGTGGCGGGTGGGGCCATAAGTTACAATAGAGGGGAGGAGGACCTATTGTGCATCCCGGCCACTACCCATGAGTGGCGGGTAAGGGCCCTTAAGTTACAATAGGGAAGGGACCTATTGTCCACCCCCCCAGCTCCCTAATACTGCATCTATTCAAATGAAATTTCAATCCGAACAAAAGTCCTGAATTGCGTCCTAACACGAATGGACAAACTGTTCTCATTCTGTTAGGATGAAATTCGGTAGTTTCGCCGGCATTCGAACACAAAGCAGCAGGAGGAAGGTGAGAATTGTGTGAAAATTGTTTTGACCACTGGAAATGGAGCGGGCTTCGCTCCTTTCCTGGGTCATAGCTGGTCAAGCGTAGGGAAAATACATAAGATGAAATAGTCCCAACTAGAGCAGATAGGAAGAAATAAAGAACAGATCCTGAGAGAGGGAGAGTAAAGAAAGTGATTGGGGAAAGGTAAGTTCAGCATGACAGTGCCGCTTTAAGGACTATTTTAGACTAGACATTAACTATATGCCAATAACAATTACAGCAAGTTTGTACTTACAGCTTATTGATATACTTTGGCATCTGCATGTGTTCTCAGAGGAACAGATGCATTGGAACTACACCACAGTTTTGTTAAGCAACATTTCACAGAAATACACAGAAATACATTTAAACTCACACATATCTGAAAATATAATTTACATTTGTAATGCCTGTATTAAACATATTGTGTACTATCAACATGCATCCCTTGCAAAAAAAAACCAAAAAAAAACCAGTAGGTCATTTGGTGGCTGTAAATGGGTTAAATGTCATAGGTGTGTTTTACATTGCTTAAAGGGACACTATAGTCACCTGAACAACTTTAGCTTAATGAAGCAGTTTTGGTGTATAGAACATGCCACTGCAGCCTCACTGCTCAATCCTCTGCCATTTAGGAGTTAAATCCCTTTGTTTATGAACCCTAGTCACACCTCCCTGCATGTGACTTGCACAGCCTTCCATAAACACTTCCTGTAAAGAGAGCCCTATTTAGGCTTTCTTTATTGCAAGTTCTGTTTAATTAAGATTTTCTTATCCCCTGCTATGTTAATAGCTTGCTAGACCCTGCAAGAGCATCCTGTATGTGATTAAAGTTTAATTTAGAGATTGAGATACAATTATTTAAGGTAAATTACATCTGTTTGAAAGTGAAACCAGTTTTTTTTTCATGCAGGCTCTGTCAATCATAGCCAGGGGAGGTGTGGCTAGGGCTGCATAAACAGAAACAAAGTGATTTAACTCCTAAATGACAGGGAATTGAGCAGTAAAATTGCAGGGGAATGATCTATACACTAAAACTGCTTTATTTAGCTAAAGTAATTTAGGTGACTATAGTGTTCCTTTAATACAAACTACTCCAAATCACGGAGAAACAAGTAACTAATCAACCAGAGGTATACCAATTTTACTTAATACCTAGAATGGGTATAGAACCTGTGTGAGGGGCCAATCCCTCCATAAATTGTAAAATGTTTTTGCGTGTTGTTTGATCTCCTTTGTGCCTGTCTGCAACCCCACAATCCAGTTGTATGTCTTACTGATCCCTATTACCTCATTGTGAGTTTTTTAACCTCCTTACTCCCTGTGTCTCCACTATCCACCACTTACCCACTGTGTCTTTTAACCTTAAGTATCTTAGAACATTCTAGATATAAAGATAAACTGACATCCAGACCAATGTATTCATCAAGTACACGTATATAGATTTAACATTTACTGACATTTACTCTGTGAATGAAAACAGAAGGATATTGCTAAACTTCTTATTACTGTCCCCACTTCTTCTTTGGGTGCCATATTGAAGGGACCAAATACAATCTGTGTAAAGGTAAGACTTTCCAAAAATAAAAAATAAAAAAACAGATGCCCCTCTAACTGCTCCCAATCTATCAATTCATTCATTGCAGGTTTAATGGAACAAAATAAATCCAGGACAAAATATAGAAATTATGCAGAAGTAGGCCAGTATGATTGTTGGATACGTTTGTGTGTTGTTGTTGTTATTATTATTATTATTATTATTACCAAATAATTGCTGCCTCAGATTTAGAAATAAATGATCATTAAGCTGAAGCACAATAATAAAAACTTTGAGCAACTTTTGTCCCCTTGTCTGTAAATATTAAAAAGGTAAGGTGAAGGTAACTTTCCAAATATAGAATCTGCATAAATAAGAAGAAACCTGCATAATTATAGAGTTTCATGCAACAGCCTTAGAGCATCATTCTGCTGCTGATTAAAAGCAATTGGTGGTGTGATGGGATGGCCTACCTGATAGCAGAGCTGCCAGACTTTGAGGAGTATGAAAACTTGTGCACGGTGAAAAAAAAATGATGTTCAACGAAATCAATTAAAATGAAAAAAATCTTGGTAGTTTTGTTTTTTGTCCATGTGGCATTTCAGTTCAGACAAATTTTACCCGTATGGTCATTTCAAATGAATCAAAAGGGCATGACCATTGGCCAATCAGTGAGCTGCAAAATATAAATATTATGTATATGTTTTGAAGTACACGGATAAGATCAAGTGAGGAAAAGTAACCAATAGATGGAAAAAGAGCAGGAGAAGTAAAATAATCTTCATTTATATGTTTTTATATTATAAATTTAATTAATATTTATAAATTTTTTTAAATATTTTTTTTCCCCTCTATTGGTTATTTTTCTTCACTTGATTTGCGTTGTGAACCAAACGGTGCGAAATTGTACCTGTCGGTGAATTTCTACTTTTGAAATGATCTGTGAATAAAATCACACTTACTGGCTGTTCCTAAACCATCAATCATATATTTTTTTGGCACCATGGGTAGAACAACAATTATGAATAAAAAGAAAGCTTGCCCATTATCTGTATTATTTGTTTTGTGATTCGATTTACAGTTACAGAAATAAGATGACCTGTCAATTGCCCACAATTATGATTAATTCAATTATTTTGAAACCAAATCCACAAGTCTGAAGAGTATGAACAATGTAGAGGTGCAAATATTAGCAAAATGAGAAAAACAATGGTTTCGTAAAGTAACTGAAAGCAGAGTTGATAACAGAAAACAAAGTTGATCACTTAGATATGCACAAATCTCTGTGAATGCTTCTTCATACTGCATAGACCATTCTGATGGAGGTTGCAGGGATATTTGATGTCACACCTTGAGACTCCAGCAGCCTCCTTCTGTCAAACCAACAGTGGCAGACAGAGTAGACGTGAGCATTTAGTTTGGTGGCTGTTTGTCTACCTTGCTGTATATGTGTGGGAGTGGGACATAGCCTGTGTAATGCTGTTTTTATTTCGGTTATTGGTGTGCCTATCTAACTTCTGCCAGTGCCACAATGGGAGGTAGATAGTGGGACTAGTGTGAGAATGTGCCACTTACACAAACTTTGGTTTGGAGTTAGATATATCCTGTAAAATAATAGTTTAATTGACCCTGGTTTAAGAATGGTGGTAACTGGTTAAAGCTGTGCATAGCCAGTGCCACTTACACCACGTTTGACTCACTGATTTTAAATTTGACAGGTCTTTTTTTAAGTTATTTTTTTTAATAATTTTTGCGGTGTGTGTTGAGACCAGTATTTGCTGTGCAAGTGTGCAAGCAGAGTGCACTGTCTGTTGTGCTGTGTGCAGTGTAGTGTTTCTTAAAGTCAAAGTCAATAATAATGTTACAGTACTGGTAAATTCATCAAGTAGTAACTCATTTTTCAACACACACATAGCAATAGTGCCTCGCCTCTCAGAGTCATATGATGTCTTCCTCAGCCATGAGGACTGCTACCACCACCACTGCCACCACCACCACCACCACCACTGTTGGTAGTATTCAGTTTCAGGATAGTGGGACTAGCGTTACCAACATTATGTTCCATTCAGCACCCAGGTGGCAATTGGTTTTTTTTTCTCTGCCTTTTTTGCTGTATTGGGTGGCTAAAAGTCTACATTAGCAGAATAATTTGCTATGAAGAAGTTCGCCGGGTTCACAATTCTGCTGCTTTCACTGACACTGCAGCTCCTTCTACCACAGCTAGTTAAAGCGTTATACCTTCTTAAGGCACCCTCCCCCAAAAAGAGAAGCTGGAGTGATAAGAGAGAGAAAAGGAGTAAGAAAAGGTGATCTCCCTTCTGCGGGTGATGGGGTAACTCTTCTTCATTAATCATTTCCTTAGTATTCAGTGTTCACATTATCGTTTTATATATTATTCTCAAGGTTGTAAGATTTTATTAAACAATGTATTGCGTACTTGAGCTGTGAGTTTGCCCTTTAGGAAGTTGACTTTTATTTTCACCAACACACTCTCAATATTAGGAATTTCTGCATTGAACCATTCCTGTACTAACGTGTGGCTCGCAGCTAGTCATTTTATTTAGCAGCTTTTGCTCCCATGTAGGCAAATCTTCTGTAGACCTTCCCAGTAGGAAGCAAATGCAGAAAGATAAGTCCTGCGCTCACTCCCATCACTGGGTGGCTGCAATGACTACAGTACACATCAGCCCTAATATATAGTAAAAACCAAAGAAAAACAAGTTAGTCATTGCAGCCGCCCAGTGATGGGAGTGAGCGAAGGACTTATCTTACTGCATTTGTATCAATTTTTTGCATCACTCAGCCTTGTTACAATGCAGCCGCCCATCCCATGTGTTCCCTATTAAAGGTTAATAATATATAGGGGTGTATATAAAAAATACCCCTTTCTGTCTCAGTAGAGATTTTTGCCAGAGGCTCAAGGAATCACTCCTCCCAGCTATCACTGAGAGCCCACGTGGGATGAAGCAGAAGGAGTCAGAGTGGGATCTCTGACTCCCACAAGCCTGAGCCACCACTGGACCCCAGGGAAAGTCACCCTCCTGCACCTAAAAGGAAACAGGAGGGTGACTTAAATATTATGAGTGTGTGTTTGTATGTATGTGTGCCTGTCTGTTTGTATGTACGCGTCTTTGTTTGTATGTCTTGTCTGTCTGTCTGTATGTGTCTGTCTATCTGTCTGTATATATGTGTGCCTGTCTGTTTGTATGTATATATGTGTCTTTGTGTGTTTGTCTGTATGTATGTGTCTGTCTGTCTGTATGTGTCTGTTTTTATGTATGTGTCTTTGTATGTATTTGTGTGTGTGTCTGTGTGTCTGTATGTGTGCCTGTCTGTCTGTTTGTATGTTTGTATGTGTGTCTGTCTTTCTGTATGTGTCAGTATGTATGTGTGCCTGTCTGTTTGTATGTATGTGTCTTTGTATGTATGTGCCGTGTGTGTGTATGTGCCTGTATGTATCTGTCCCCATGGGTTGTGTGTGCGCCACTGCCCCCCTCTCATCATTGGTCGATATAACAGATGTCTGGATATTCAGTGTTGCTTTTGTGCTTATATAAAGTTATCGATAATGGTCTGTCAAAATCACCTTTAGTAAGCTCTTAGAATAGGAATAGTAGCCTAGGCGATGAATTAATTTTTATGATGTAATCTGCCTATCCATGAGATGGATTATCTATGCCACCTGTCTAGGTCACTAAGCAAGACCTTGATCAGGGTTGTGTGTTTTTTAGTGTATAGTGTATCTGGGTCTGCAGTCAGGGTAATTCCAAGATATTTAATGAATTGGGAGTAATTTTTATTGAGTGAGTGGAGCCTAGCAGCGAAGTGTTTGCAGCCAACACATTTAAAAGCATAGCCACAGACTTATCCAGGTTTATCTTGCAATCTAATACATAGTGATAAGTGCCCAGAAGTTTTAAGAAATGGGGTAGGGAAATTCTTGGTTTCATGAGGTTGAGCAAGATGTCACCCACATAGGCAGAAACTTTAAATTCTTCATTGACCACTCTTACACCATGTATGTCCAGATGAGCTCTACCTATTAGAGCTATATTACAAGAAAGTCTCTCCCTTCTCCTAGTATTTTTCAGCTACATTCTTTTCCATACCCATTTTTATATTTATCCATTAAAAGTTATATTTTATGTTTACAATTTTTTCATAGACTCCATGTAGGTAGAGTAGATTTTTTTTTATTTTCTGTTTATTCTTATCATTATCTAACAACATCATCCTGGTCAATTTACCTACACTTTCACTTTTTTTTTTTTAATTTATGTACTTAAAAAATGGTTTGGGGTTGGTCTTGCTCTCTTTGGCTATCACTTCCTCATTTTGTAGTTTAGCGAATCTAATCACCTTTTTGCACGCAATATTTGCTTCTTTACATCTTTAATATGATGCTTGGATCAACAACTTAGTCACATACATATCAAATATATCCTTGAATATTCATTTTTTTCACAAAAGTACCCATTTTTAAAAAAAATTATCAATAGAACTAATAAGACAACCGTATTAGTAGATAATCCCACATCTTTTTTGTTCTTACTGTAAAGAACCATTTCCTCTGCTGTAAGCAAAAACTAATTTTTTCCAGTCTCAATGGGTGACCTTGTTTGTTGTATATTCCTACTAATGAAAAGATTAGCACATAGCTATTTGTACTGACCCTGTATATATTTGTATAATGTTATCACACCCCCTCTGGTGGGCTTTTTTGGTTCTAAAGAAAACAATTTTAGCTTTCAAGCCTTTATTCACTAAAGTGAGATTTCTAAATGAATTAAAAGCGAATTTCATATTTTAGAACAAAGTAGCCGAACTGGAAGCAAAGCTGAATTAGAGAATTTTTAATTCACTTTGAGCTCACTCTAATTAATAATCCTGCATTTTTTTTCCATGTGAAAATGGGAGAATTCTGACCATATTGACAATTCTTTACTAATTATTTACTAAAGCCAATTCCACTTAGAATTCGGCCAACCTGACTAAACCAGCACCATTCAAACATATGTATTCAGTGCCGGCTTTAAAATCAAAGCTTATCCCATCCACATCCCATATAAAGTATAGGATTTAAGTATTTACAAAGGACTGATTCAAAGAAAACCATGACAAATTTTTTGTAAATTATTGTTCACTTGCTTTTTGCAATAATCCAAACTATTTGCCCACTTGCACAGGTAGTAGCCAATGGCAAATAGTTAAATACCATTGGCAGCTGGAGGCTTAACTTACATGGTGAGTGGCTAGGTCTTACAAGCCACCTGCTTCATTAAAACAATAAATAAATGAAACCTATGGGGTCAATAGGACTTCTGTCTACCATAGGGAGGTTTAATACCCACCATGAAGCATTTTGGAAAATATAGTAAAGAGTGAGCAGTTAAACTTCACAGGCAAGGTGAGACATGCCTGTCAGAGGACTCTAACAAATTAAAGTGTTTGAAAACTTTTATAAAGGCCTTTCCTACTTTGAATGGTCAGATGGCATGGATCCCTTCAAAGATGGATTTTTTTTAATGCATCAGGCTTGTTAACACATTTTTTAGACTTAAATAATATAAAGGTAAAAAAAGACAAAAACTCTAGACTGGTGAATTATTATGAACACATTTGTAGGATTTTTATTTCAGTATAAGTTAGTATTATTTAGCAGAAAAAAGGTATAGGTTTTACTTCCATGCTATTTCCTCCCTCTTTCTGTTTTCCTTTCTCTCTGTTTGTTTGTTTTTTAGCCCTGTTTTAGAAACATAACATATATATTTTTGGAATTCCACATAGGATTATTATATGACATAAAAAAATTATTTGAACTCATTACATTACCCCCCTGTGATATTTACTATGAATAGTAAAAGAATGACTAATAAAGTAAAAAAAAAAAAGTCTCATAACCTAAATGTGGACAATACTCAAAAAAAATTTAAAAGAACAAAATCAAAAAATTACTTGTGTATTCTCCTAATCCCTATGCACATTTAAATTATAGGAGTGTTTAGTGCCAATGCAATAGCCGTTAAAGTATGTTTAGTGTGTATTTTTCCACAAGATTAATGAATCCCAGATGTTATTAAAAGGCATAAAGTGCGAAAAATTTGTGATTTTCCCTGTGAGACATACGCTCCTATGTTCTGATATCTCGAATGATCTCCCTAATCCCTTTCAGAGTGGGTATTTTTTTAGATTTCCTAATCATGATTGTTTAGTTTTTTTTAGTTGCAAGGAATATGCAGTGTAGCTTTTGTTTCTGAGTTTTGGGTGTATTTAATGGGAATATCTAAAGTAATACCACTTGTGGATTGGTGTTACCTGGATCCTTGTTAAACCGTGCATCGTACCAAAACCCTCATCCTATAACAAGAAAAGGTAAGGTGAGTTCAACGATTTGTGATGCAGGGTTCCTCTCTCCCCTCCAACACACACAACTCCCTTTTCTTCCAAGATGGAGACACCTGATTCTTCTGATCAAGACTGTCTTTGCCCTTAACATCACAGTCTGATCCCCACACATAGATTGGTGAGATCAAGCTAGGCGGAAGTGATGTACATATAAGGTAGTGTATGTCACTTCCTATAGGATAACATTGCATTTGTAATTATAAAAATATGATGAAAGGTGACTGATAGTGATGTCCCGAACGGTTCGCTGGCGAATAGTTCCTGGCGAACATAGCTTGTTCTCGTTTGCCACGTATGGCGAACATATGCGATGTTCGGTCTGCCCCCTATTCGTCATCATTGAGTAAACTTTGACCCTGTACCTCACAGTCAGCAGACACATTCCAGCCTTCTATTGGGTGCCCTACAGACCTATCCAGTCATCTCAGAAACACCGTCTAGATGCTGCCAAGGTTACTGCCAGTCATGTCCCCGTTATGTGACACAGAAAGGTACTCAAACTATGGTGCATAACTTACCCAGTGCTCCTGAGAAGTCTGAACCTCCGCCGGTAGAAACTCATGTTAAAGCTGGTACCATCATCCCTTCCTGTCAACCTAAAGAGGAGTTACCTACCGTCTGTACCTATGCCTCCAATGGTAACGTACATAAGGAAAAAGGTTCAGAGAATAAGACTCCTGGGATCAAGGTACCTGCCACTTGCAATAAATCCATTGCCAACCCTAACCTCTCTCCAGTAGTACCTGAAATTGCAAATTGTTCTGTGAAGAATGATCCTCCTCCTGGCTTCACTTGTGCATCTGATGGGACTCTAGTGGTTTCGAAACATTTGCATGACTTTGAAAGGGCACTGCAAGCTATCAAGAACGCCCAAGCTATGTCCTCCGATCCTGCTGGCAAAACCAGAAACAAGAAGTCTAAAAAGTGACCTCCTGGGCCGTACTTGTTTTTTCCTTTTCTTGTTTTTTCTCGCCTGGAGGCGGCTTTGAGGAGGGGGTAATGTCAGGATTCGAACCTGGGAACATGGCAGTTCTGGTGCTTTGTGTTACCTCTGAGCCATCTCTCCGCTTTACTGTTACCTGTATCTAGCTCTGTCTAGTATCTAGCACTGGAAGCTGGACATACGTTGGAACTACTCCTGCCACTCATGTTACACCTGAGCCTGATGTCTCATTAGCCAGGTAAATAACACTGCCTCTCCCAGAAGGCAGTGTCAGTTCCTTGACTCTGGTGATCATTCTGCTGTTTCGTGTCTCCAGTTTATTATTGACCTCTGGCTTGTTACTCCGAATATCCTGACTTCTGGCTTCCTCTGACCCTTGGCTTTCCACGACTATTCTCCTGGTTTATTTGTTCCTGTACCGCGATTTGGATTTACCTTGCACAGCCCCCGTGCACCGACTCACAGGTCAGGTGAATTCTTGCCTGACCACCTTGGCCTGTGTTTTCTTGCAAGGGTGAGCATACTTCTCTGCCTGCCGGACTCCCAACCCAGGTAAGCCGTGACAGTATGTGAGCGCTCCAAAATATTAGATCATGACCACTAAAACACTGTACACCAAAATAGCAGCTGTAGAGAAAAAACTTTAATAGATCTGATAGCAGCTCTGGGATAATATTAATAAATGAATTATAACTATATATATATATATATATATATATATATATATATATATAATCAAGTATAAAGTATACAAAACATCATTTATTAAACATATAAAAGCAATAACATCTAGATCAGTATTGCTACAAATAAATGTATCACATATAAAAAGCACAAAAATGTCCAGAACAGAAGTCCAAGAAGTAAACACAGTGTGGGGCCCCCTACACTGGTGAAGACTTTATAGCCACTGGAACTGGAGATGTGCACATGAGAAAAAACATATGAATAGTAAAACAGATGTATAAAAAGCCTGGTAATAAGATGGTTGAGGGGGCTGAAAGGGAGTGAGAAGTGGGTACAAAGTGAGGTTGAAGACAAGGAAAACATTTTTCCGGGGGTATAGACATCAGTATGTGTCAGTTACTGTCCCAGGTTTTGTCCGTTTAGGGTTTAGCAGTATATGCAGCAAGAGTCTGCCAGTGAAAGAGTGATGCCATTTACATTTATTCTTCAGGAATAATTGCTTATCTATGTAGGGACTTTGAGGCTATGGGGACACAGTGACATGTGGGGAGTGGGAAAGTGGGAGTTACTGTAGGAAAGGTACTGGGGTATACACAACGGGGGTACGGGATAATGGCTAGGGATAATTGGCTACTTGCGTGACAAGAGAGGGTAGAGATCATCTCGGTAGTGGGTCTTGTACCCCATCCTGGGATTCGTGCACCATCAGGTAAGTAGGTGGGTTGGCATGTCAGCAGTGAAAGTATCGATTAACCCTGTGGCTCGGTGGAGAGTGATTCCAGTGTGTTAGGCAAGGTGGAAGGAGGGTAGAATCTCATGGCAGTCTACAGGTATCGGAGTGATGGGGGGGGGGCAGTTTCTGAGCTATTAGTGAAGAGCAGGGTCTGTGCTGTGCCACAGGGGGCCATGTCCACGGGTTTCATTCTCCTCTTCTTGGGGGTTTGTTGCCAGCAATTTCGTACCAGTCTTGGAGGAGAAGGTCAGGTAGGTCCAGTTCTCTCAAGAATACCGGTACATCTTAAATTGAAGCTATGGTACGGGGAGTACCTTTGTAGGATACTGTGAGTGAGAAGGGGAAGCCCCAAAGGTATCTCAGGTTTCTGGAGTGTAATTAATCAGTAATTGGCTTCAGTGCCCGACGGACCTGTAGTACCAGCCAGGACAGGTCTGGATAGACCGCAATAGGCACAGGGTGGAACACTAGTGGCTGTTGAGATTTTTGCAGGGCTGTGAGCATGTTGTTCTTGCAGTCATAGTAGGGCTGTCTGCATACCATATCTCTGGGTATATCTGAGGGGGTCCCAAGTGGAAGTGAGATAGTGTGGAAGAACAAAGTGACAGATGAAGCGCGGCGGTGACCAGCGGCTATCAGAAGTTTGTTATATACAGTACAACACACAGAGCTTGAGAGGAAAAGCAACAAAGAATATTTCTAGAAGCAGAGTCTAAAGAGGTCTGAAAGGGAGGAAAGAAGGATTTGGGAAGCGTTTTTTTTCTTTTGAGTTTTTCCTTTAAAGGGGAAATTGGTTTGGACATTTGGACGCTGGGAAAATCTTGAAGGAACAATTCTACATGTTACCTACAAATAAGAGGAATAAAGTAAATAGAACAGATCATCCAGCAAAATTGTAAGTTAACATCTTACATCATCCCAGAACCATGAGGCCCAGTGGGTTCTCTCCGGCGCCCCTCTGCCTCTGGTCTAACTGCACTCCCGATGGTCCACAAGGGCCTCGATCGCCTTCATTCAGGAAACACACTTCAGAGGAATGGAGGACCCTGCTCTTCGGGACTCCTGGTTTCTGCTGGGATTTTTCGCAAATCGCCATAATGCGAAGCGTGCGGGAGTGGCCATCTAATTTGCCAAATCAGATCCCCTAACCAACACCTGGCAGACCAAGCCAACCCAGAAGGAAGATACCTATTTCTAAAAGGCACCATAGCATGGCAAAGATATACACTAGCAAGCATATATGCGCCAAATACATGACAACACAAGTTCATCGCGCTCACCCTAGCGGCACTAGAGGGATTCCGTGAGGGCATACTCATCATAGCAGGAGACCTCAATATGGCACTAGAACCTCACATGGACACATCACAGGGCACCAGCTCCCTACCAGCCACCTCCTGACGTAAGGCCCTGATGGCGATTCGGAACTCCGGCATCACCGACAGCTGGAGGGTTGCCGACCCCGAAGAGCAGGACTACTCATACTACTCGGGAGTGCACAAGAATATCTCACACTACTAAAATCAAGTACTATCCTACAGGCCACATGGTCTGACCATTCACTCATCCTAACAACCATACACTCACCATTGTTCAAACCGAAAGACAGACAATGGAAACTCAACAAACAAATCCTAGATGAACTGGAAGCACAAATAGACACCCAAACGACCCTACAAAGGTACTTTGAAGAAAACAACCTACCCGACGTAAATCCTCTAATGGTCTGGGCGGCACAGAAATGTGTGATCCGAGGCCAATTTATCCGATACTGCACCCAGAGGAAGAAATCCCAACAGCAGCGGACAGTTGAACTCGCTCAACAAGAGGCCAACCGAGAAAGCTCCCATAAGGACTCGCTCTCCCCGGACACATATAAAGATCTGCTCGAGGCACGACGAGCTCTACAACAACTGCTCACCCAAGGCCTCCTCCAATCTATCCGTAGATCACCCCGACACTTTTATGAGCACTCCAATAAATGTGGATGCCTATTGGCTAGGATGCTACAGCAAACGAGGAGGCTCTCCCACATCACTAAGATCAAGGGAACGGACGGCCGGATCACATAGCTCCCAGATCACATTGTAGACGTGTTCCACCACTACTATACCAGCCTGTACAACATACCTACAGATCTGAGTGAAAAAGCCCAAACAAGGCGTGCAACCAGGATCACTGAGTACCTGGAACAACACCTGAACAAAACCCTCACAAAAGACATGACGGAAGGCCTAGAAGAACACATCACCATGGAAGAACTACAAGCAGCCCTGAAGATCTCTAAGACGCACAAAGCCCCAGGACCAGACGGCCTCCCAGCCACCTACTACAAAAAATTCAGAGATATTGCTACCACCCTTACTGAAGAGTCTCAACGCGAACTTAGATGGAGGCAGATTCCCAACAGACACTCTATCGGCGACCATCACACTCATCCCCAAAGAAGGGAAAGACCAGACCAACTGCTCAAGCTACCGACCGATCTCCCTCCTCAATTCTGACCTATGAAGAAGTAAGTAGAAGTATAGATCAGGGTGTTGCAGTGGATGTGATCTATTTGGATTTTGCCAAGGCATTTGATACAGTTCCACACAATAGATTAGTGTTCAAACTCAAGGAAATAAGTCTAGATAAAAATGTTTTGTTCTTGGGTAGAACATTGGCTTAAAAACAGAGTACAAAGAGTTGTCGTTAATGGTAAATTTTCAAGCTGGACAGAGGTGGCAAGTGGTGTCCCTCAGGGGTCTGTACTGGGACCCCTTCTATTTAACATGTTTATAAATGATCTTGAAGACAGCATTGAAAGTCATGTTTCAGTGTTTGCAGATGACACAAAACTTTGTAAAATAATACAATGTGAGCAAGATATTACTTTGCTGCAGAGGGATTTAGATAGACTGGAGGACTGGGCACTTAAATGGCAGATGAAATTTAATGTTGAAAAATGCAAAGTTATGCACTTCGGTGTAAAGAATACACAAGCAACGTATACCCTTAATGGAAGCGAATTAGGGATAACAACACACGAAAAGGACTTGGGAATTGTTATAGACAACAAACTATGCAACAATGTGCAATGTCAATCAGCAGTGGCCAAGGCCAGTAAGGTATTGTCATGCATGAAAAAGGGCATTCATTCTCGGGACGAGAATATCATTTTGCCTCTTTATAAATCACTGGTAAGACCACACATTGAACATGCTGTGCAGTTTTGGGCACCTGTTCTAATGAAGGATATTATGGCACTAGAAAAAGTGCAGAGGCGGGCTACAAAATTAATAAAAGGAATGGAACATATCAGCTATGAAGAAAGGTTAACAAATTTAAACCTATTTAGTTTAGAAAAACGTCACCTGAGAGAGGATATGATAACATTATACAAATATATTTGGGGCCAATACAAACCATTGTGTGGAAATCTATTAACAAACTGGACTTTACATAGGACTCGAGGTCATGCGTTTAGACTGGAAGAAAGAAGATTTCATCTAAGGCAAAGGAAAGGTTTTTTTACTGTAAGAACAATAAGGATGTGGAATTCTCTGCCTGAAGAAGTGGTTTTATCAGAGTCCATACAGATGTTCAAACCGCTACTAGATGCATACTTGCAAAAACAGAATATTCAAGGATATAATCTTTCAATGTAGGGTAATAACTGCTTGATCCAAGGATAAATCTTACTGTCATTCTGGGGTCAAGAAGGAATGTTTTTCCTGGCTTGTTGCAAAATTGTGCTTCAAACTGGGTTTTTCGCCTTCTTTTGTATTAACAGCAAAAAACAAATGTGAGGAAGGCTGAACTTGACGGATGCAAGTCTCTTTTCAGCTATGTAACTATAACTATATAACTATATATAATGGATCCCTCTTGAAATCCTTCAACATACAAAACGGCACGAGACAGGGCTGCCCTCTATCCCCCCTCATGTTTGCCCTCTCCCTGGAACCTTCCTGGAGGCGGTCAGACAGGACGGAGGCATCACTGGCTTCTCGTACGGCACGCAGGACCACAGAGTGGCGGCCTACGCAGACAATCTACTCTTATTTCTCACCAAACTCAGCAGTCTCGCTACCAAACCTGATGACTAGGTTCCAGGAGTATAGTTCAGTTTCCAACCTGAAGCTCAATGCAGTCAAATCAGAAGCGTTACCAATTACACACCCCAAAAGCGAAGTTGGCCGGCTCAAGACGCAATTCCCCTTCCGATGGTACCGAATCAAGTACCTAGGCATCTGGCTTACCAAAGAAATTTCCCGATTATACCAAGAGAACGTCGCACCGATACTGCGCACCCTACAGGCAGACCTTAAGACCTGGGGCGACCTATACATATCGTGATTTGGTAGGGTCAATGCCCTGAAGCTGAACCTACTGCCAAGGCTCCTCTATCTTTTTCAATCCGTGTCCATAGTCATACCGAAATTATTTTTCCAGTCAATAAATACCGCGATGACAGTTTGTGTGGAAGACGGGCCCACCCAGAGTAAACCAAACGATGCTAACGCTGCCCAAACGGGCAGGAGGAGTGGGATTGCTGTCGATCCTGCTTTACCACCAATCCACACACCTATTACGCATAATAGATTGGCACTTCAGAGACCCAGACAAACTTTGGAGGGACATGGAAATGGCCCAGGCAGGACAAAAACTGCCCGCAGCGGTGTGGACGGGGAACCCGCACCTAAACCCAGAGCTCCGGTCCAACCCGCTCATCAGAGCTACCCTCATGGTATGGATATCCTTGAGGCTAAAAAGCACACTGACCACAACCCCGTCGCCCCTGACTTCTTTAACCCATAACCCAGATATAGCGGATGGACTCCTGGCGACCTGGTGGAATTGGGGGGTTCAGACTGGACATACCTGAGACAATTATGCACGACCACAGGGCTAAAACCCCTTCAGGACATAGCTACCACAGACTCCCCTTCATAGCTAAGTAAATACCAATACCACCAGATTCATCACTATTACCAGTCCCTCAGAGGCAAACACCTGGTCCACTGAGAACTCACTGCATTTGAACGACTGTGCGTATCTAGAGACCGCCCTGGAAAAGGGATCTCACTCCTCTATTCCCTACTACTTACCTCCATACCACGAAGCCCACCAAAACATATATCTCAATGGGAACAGGCCACAGGGTGCACATTAACAGACCTGCAATGGGAAAAAATACATATCCTAGCACACCAGGGCACCGTCAGCACCAAGATGCAGGAACTCAACTATAAGCTCCTGGTGAACTGGTACCGGACCCCAGAAAAATTACACCGCATGACGCCGATCACTCCGACACATGCTGGAGATGCGGTAGAGAACCTGGAATTTCTGGTGGACATGCACGAAAATAGAACTGTTCTGGCAAATGATACACACCAAAATCACTGAAATAGCTGACCCGGACCTACCCTTACAACCACTCTCGATGCTGTTACACCACACGCCCGTCTCACTACCCAAATATAAATGCTCCCTTACCAGGCACCTCTTGAATGCAGCTAAATCACTCATACCTCTCAACTGGCGAACAACCGACGTCCCGAACAATGGATGGACAGTGTAGAGAATCTGTATAGCATGGAATCACTCACAGCCTCTCTACAAGGCACCTCGGAGAAATGTGCCCTGACGTGGTACCCATGGTGCTCGTATATTGCACAGAGGTCCCCTAGAAGAAATCAGGAGCCTGAAAACCCCGCCGAAGATACATAGGAAGGCCCATGCCGCCAGGGGCAAGACTGACCAACCTGAACACCCGATACGGAGCGACCAACACCAAGCCCGCAGCAGAAATGGGAGAGCACAGTGGATCAACCCAGCCCTAGCACAATGGAGGTGTGGGGGGCAACCACCACACCTTTTATTTTCCTCTTCTTCTCCTTCCTTCACCCCCATACTCTTATCTTTCTCTCTGTCCCTGCCCCACCTTCGACCACCCCATACTCCCTCACACCCAAAAAACCCCAGACGTAAGCGGATAGACATAGGACACCAACCACCTAAATCTGGTACCTGACCCTACATACCAGAGACAGAACAATATCCTGGAAAAGAACCACACCAGCTAGATCTGTGTACCCCTACCTAAACACCACACACACACAATCTGAATCCACCAGTCTATGACACCCCAAATAAAGACACATCAGAATGCCAACACACGACAACCAACAACAATAGCTACATAAGGTGTACACACCAAACGCCCAATGTAGATACAGATTTAAAACTGCTTGATACTCGTTAAAGTTAAAAAACTTTGTTTTGTTCTTAAATGCATTGATGTATTCACCAATCCCGATGTACCATTGATGAATGCAATATTACTCTGTTATGTTTTGGAAAACGGACGACTAAATAAAGATTGTCCAAAAAAATAAAATCTTACATCATAAGTTAGATCGTAAGTTAACATCATACAAAGCTGAAATCTAATTATATTAGTGGATTGAATGCCTGAGAGTACCTAAAAAGGATGCCTAGGATTGATGGGAGTTCACTATTCTAACAACTATCCCAGTACCTGGTGCTAATATTACTTCACTGCTTCCTGAGTTAAATGCTTTTATAAGCACTTGTAATAATTAACTTTCCTTTCCTCTACATATCTGTTCCTTGCACTCATCCTATGTTTATTATATAGGATAAGCATTTCCTTAAAGGGGGGGGAATTGATATTTAAAAAAGGGGGAGGGGCTAATTTGAACCTACGCTTCTCAAGTGCACGACATGCAGGTGCCTGGAGGGTGCCTAGAAGCAAGAACAGTTGGTTCACAGAGTAAATGAACTACATAAACTTGAAATATGTCACAGACAGGTAAATAAAACTGCAAAGGCTGAAAGAGCACGGACCGAGGGAGGGAAACATCGGGAAGATCGCAGTCCTCCCAAAGATGGTAGCGAGGCCTGCTCCCGTGATGGATCTCTGTCACCCCAGTTTCTCCTGGTTCAGCTTTGGAATAGAGACCTCTAACAGAAAGTACCATGCGCCACATGTTGGCTGAGCTCACAGATTCTATTCAAACAAATATGAAAACTCAATTACAATCTGTCGCAGCGGACCTTCGTAAAGATATTCAAGATATAGGTCAACGCAGGTCTCAAATTGAAAGCAAAATCAACGAGTTTGAAGAGGCACATAACAGATTGGCAGATCAGTGCCAGAAATTTGATGCTATCTTACAAACTGAAATTGGCGGATATTGAAGACAGGTCTAGGAGAAATAATATACATATACGTGGGATACCGGACACGGTTACAGCTCCAGACCGTAATAATTATCTGACGGACATGTTTAAAGTCCTCACCCCTGCAACACACCCTGATCAATTACTAATAGAGCACACAGACTTCGACACCCAAAACATCTGCCACCGACGACTGCAAGTGATGTTATAGTCCGAGTTCACTTTTTTCATGCAAAGGAATGATTAGTATGAGGGGACTAGCTAAGTTGAAGGAATAGAGCCTCCCAGTACCAGAAGCATCGAAGGCAAGGTCCACCAAAGTCCCCAAAATCTGTCCAGAATGGTCACAAATCTGAGGATAATGCTAAGAGCTTAGCATGTTTTTATATTTAGATAAAACTCTTGAGTATCTCTTACTCACAATAAGAGGGAAGGTGGGAGAGAAAATAAAATATGGGTTCATTGATATATTTACTCTCCAATTTCAATGAGAGAATATTAGGTATCCTGGTCTATTAGGGTTTTACAATATTATGAAAGGGGGGCAAATTTACAGTAAATGAGACAATTACACAGTAGTACAGGAACAATAGGTAGATGAGGACCCTGCTCAAATGAGCTTACAGTCTAGAGGAGGTGTGATACAAATACACAACAGGGCAGCAAGGGTGACAGCCACCAAACAAGGTGGAAAAGTAGCAGAGCTGGAGGTGGAGTATGGCTCTTTAGGAGAGCAAGAGGCAGATTTGGATAAGTATAGATACGTTACTCTGGGATTCCATAAGCATGTCTGAACAGATGTGTTTTGAAGGACTTCTTAAACAAATGAAGACTAGGGGAGAGACTGATGGGGGTAGGCAGGCTGTTCCAAAAGAAGGGAGACGCTGTAAGAAGTCCTGCAAGCCTGAGTTAGCAGCAAGGGTGCGAGCAGCGGACAGGAGAACATCACTGGCAGAGCAGCGAGAAGGGGCATATCTGTGAATCAGGGAAGAAATGTAAGAGTGGCTATAGTTGGTTAGAGCTTTATAGGTAAGGGTTAGTATTTTGAATTGACACATATAGGATACAGGAAGCCAGTGTAAGGATCGACAGAGGGGCAAGGTATGGAAGGAACAATGGGTAAAAAAAATCAGCATTCATTGCTAACTATAGCAGGGCAGTTCAGCTTTTGGGGAGACCAACTAGGAGAGAATTACAGTAATCCATGCAAGATATTACCAGAGCATAAACCAGCTCCTTGACAGCATCTTGTATGAGAAAGGGGCAGGTGCGGGCAATATTTTTAAGGTGGAGTAGACAGGTTTTAGCACATACTGGATATGTGGGGCAAAGGTGAGGCCAGGATCACAGATAACACCAAGACAACGAGCTTACAAGAATGGACTGATGAAAGAACCATCAACTTGCAGGGAAAGCAAAGGAGGAGGATCAGCATTATGAGGGGGGGGGAATAAGAAGCTCAGTTTTAGAGAGATTGAGTTTCAGAAAGTGGGAGGACATCCAATCAGAAATTGAAGAAAGGCAAGCAGTGAGACATTGCAGGACTGCGGGGGAGAGATCAGGGGAGGAGAGAGATATCTGGGTGTCATCAGCATACAGATAGTAGCGGAATCCAAAGGAGTTAATGAGTTTTCCAAGAGAGGCAGTATAAAGAGAGAACAGAAAGGGACCAAGAACAGATCCTTGGGGGACCCCAACCGAGACAGGGTGAGAGGAGGAGGTGTCATTGCAAAAGGAGACACTGAATGAACATTGGGAGAGATAGGAGGAGAAGCATGAGAGGACAGTGTCACAGAGACCGAGGAATTGAAGACTTTGGAGAAGGAGGACATGATCAACAGTGTCAAAGGCAGCAGAGAGGTCAAGAAGAATTAGTATGGAGTAGTGGCCTTTGGATTTAGCTGTGATCAGGTGATTTGTAACTTTGATAAGAGCAGTTTTAGTAGAGTATAGGGGTCGAAAACCAGATTGAAGAGGATCGAGGAAGGAGTTGGAATTTAGATAGTGAGTCATACGAGTAAATACAAGTCTTTCTAGAAGTTTTGAGGAAAATAGAAGCAGGGATATGGGACGATAGATGGAAGGGGAAGGCTGGTCTATGGATGGCTTTTTTAGGATGGGTACATAAGGAGCATGCTAAGGGGGAGCACCAGATGAAAGAGAGTAGTTTAGGATGTGTATTAAGGATGGTACAAGACAAAGGGAGAGAGATCTCATAAGGTGGGAAGGTACTGGATCAAGCGGACAGGTAGTGGGATGAGAGGAGAAGTGAAGCCACCTCCTGTTCTGTAGCTTAAGAAAAGGCCTGTAGGGTAGGGAAGGTATGGTCCATGTGTGGTTGGGAGAGGGAGGAGCAAAGGGGTAAGAACTCTTTCCTTAACTGTTCAATCTTTTCAGTAAAGTAGCATGCAAGGATATCTGATGAAAGGTCAGTTTGAGGGGTGGCCTGAGGTGGGCGAAGGAGAGAGTTGAAGGTATTAAAGAGATGCCTGAGATTGTGTGAGCATGAACTAACAAGAGAAGACAAGTAGGATTGTTTAGCAAGGGTGAGGGCTGAATTTATGATGGAGGAAGTCTGACAAGGCACGGGACTTCCTCCAGCAGCGTTCAGCTAAATGGGAGCATCTCTGCAGGTAGCGGGTCAATTTAGTGTGCCAAGGTTGAAGGCGCATCTTCCTTGAGGTGCATCTTTGGAGTGGGGCTGCAGCATCCAGGGCAGAGGCGAGGGTAGCATTATATGAGGAGGTAGCCAGAGAGGGACAAGAGAAAGTGGGGCAAAAGGAGAGTTTGGAATGGTGATCAACTGAGAGTTGCTGGAGGTCAAGAGAATTCATGTCCCTTCTGAGTTGAAGGGGTTTAGGGAAAGGCTGTTGGGTAAGGGAGCTTTTAAGAACAAATAATAAGAGGTTGTGATCTGAGAGAGGAAATTGAGTGTTTTGGGGCTTAGAGATAGTGCATGCGTTAGAAAACATAAGATCATGTGCCCCCCCCCCAAATAATAATATTTATTGAAAACCATCTCCTGCAAGGGGAAGGGGCACAAAAAACATTTAAAATATTCTGTTCATAAATGTGCACTTATAACTAGATAGAAGGTCAAAGGTAAACTCTTAGTGGAAAGCAGCAATGTGAATTTTTGAGTCGGAATCACTTAGAGGTTTGCTTTTATGCTGGCTGGCGAGCTTGTACTTTAATGGATAGTGCCGTTGTATTAAAAACCTCTGCTATTTAAATGTGCATAGAAATTTGGGATGGTGCACAGGTAATTTGTTTGGTTTTGTTTATATATTTGCTGCTGTTCAAGAGCAGTGGGAGTTTGAGAACAGAGCTTATGTCTGTGTGTTAAAATGAAAAAAAAAATAAACTAGGAAAATGTTAGGTTTCATTAAAGGAACACTATAGTGTTAGGAATACAAAACTGTATGCCTAATACTATAGTGTCCTTTAAACACATTTTTCTTTCATGCAACAAGGTACCTTGGTGCTGGCTCTGACCCTTCATTTTTCAATGGGGAAGACACTGGAAATCTTAAAAGCATGAGGACGCCCAGCGCTATTTAACATACTAAAACTCTGTGAAACTGTAGGAAGCACCTCTAGGGGCTCTCTGGTAGACAACCTCTAAATGCAGCCTTAACCCTGTAATTTAAACACTACAGTTTCTCTAAAACTGCGATGTTTTACTTTTACAAGGTTTAAGGTGACAGAGACAACTCAATGAGATGAAGCGGTCTGGGTGCTTACAGTGTCCCTTTAACCCCTTAAGGACACATGACGTGTGTGACATGTCATGATTCCCTTTTATTCCAGAAGTTTGGTCCTTAAGGGGTTAAAACCTCATATAAGATAGTGTGTGCTGTTTACCAATTTATCCTTTTTTGGGGTAGAGCATTTGCTCATATTTAACCCCTGAAGGGATATAGGTTTAGATATGTTTATTTTTATTGCTGAACATACAGTAATATTCTCTACATCAGGAGTGCCCAAAAGGTAGATCCTCAGATGTTGTATAACTACAACTCTCATGATGCTTTGTCATTTTAAAGCATTCTAAAGGCACGCAGTGCATCATGGGAGTTGTGGTTCTACAACATCTGGGAATCTACCTTTTGGGCATCCCTGCTCAGATGATAGATGTTTGCAAAATGTACCGAAAAAATGGCAATCATGTTGGCAATTGCTGCAGTTGAGTCATTGTTTAATGACGGCTGTGCCCTGACATGTTCTGTTGGACCCCCTTCCTGTTTAATTAGAAGAGCAGCCAATATGAGATAAAACATATGTTATGCTCTATAATGTTGTAAATGCTTCTGCATCCCACACATACCCCATGCTAGAGGGTGAGGTTAAAAGAAAACACTTTAACATTTTCTGCTGCCATTTGGCTGCATAAAAGAGAATGAATATGCCAAATTATTCACCTCTCTGCAGAAGTAACAATGGAACAGCTTAATAGATGTCGCTGTTCTCTAAAGCTCATAACCAATATTCAGAACATAGTAATCCCCTCGTATCTCAAGATCAAAGAGACAAGTAAATTCATGATGTAACCTACATTTGCTGAAAGGAGCAATATATTCCAGTAATATCTCCTTGTCAAAGGCAGTTCTGTTCGTTTGTGGAACATTTCATAAACTGAGCCCCACAGTTGGTTGCAAGTTGCAATTATTTATTTTTAATAAAATGGTGCCTTGTTTGTAAAAGTACTTCATAGTTCAAAATAAGCACCATTAGCATGCAGTGGCAGAACTAACAATCTCGTAAAGCAGTCGATGACTCCCTTCCCCCAAGCACACGCACATACACCCCCATTCATGAATAATAAAGTTGTATAAGTAAGAGAAGTCTTTTGTTTCACCACGCTAGTGGTTGTGTTTTTTTTGTTTTTTTGGTGTGTATACACATCAGTTGGCTACATGATTATATCATTGGTTTTATTTGTAAACTGTTTTTCTATTCTGTTGTGCAGGGTATGAAAATTGCTACCCTTCTTCACTTTGTAAACTACTATTGGCATGCCAGCACTTTCACACCCTACACATCAGTGCACCAATAGACTGTCAAGTACAAGGATGGAGTGGGGACACGATTAAACATATTTTTTGCAGCTATCTATACATTTGCTAGCGATTTCACTAGCACTACGTATAGATGGATATTACTGAGGAAATTTAAACTAAAATGGGCAGAAGTGCATGACAGTTTCCCTTTAAACCGTCATACCTGAATGAGGTTTTAAATAGCAGAAGGATCTTTAGTCTTTCATTTGGTTGATTAAATAAATTTTACATACAAAGGATGGCTATCAAGGTCTTTAGTTGATCAACATCTGAAAATATAGTGGTTTAGTGGTAAGTAAACATTTAACCATGTTGTTCATGCACAAGAAGCCAAGTGTTTACCATAGATTTAAGAAATATGGCATGGTTACCAGTGTGCCCTGAAAATCAGTTACTTATCTATAAGCATCCGATGTGTGATTATTGCTAACTTCTCTCAAGCCATTCAAATAGAGAGTTAACAAGATAAGGAACTCTAAAAGATACAAGTGGCTAGAAGACTGTTTAGGAAATCTACCAACTAAAAGACGAAGATGAAACGGTCTGGGTGCCTATAGTGGTCCTTGAAATATTTCTAGACTATTTTTTTTAAATCATAAAGAGCTATTTAATCCAAATTCAAGAATGATGGAAAAAATATATAAATAATTTTAAAGACAATCAAACCGAATATTTTGATATTCTATAGATCTTTACTCATACACGAACTACCATGTGTTTCAGTGTATCTGCTTATTACAATACATGGTTTGTAAAAATACATAAATTATTAACATTGCATAGTAAATAATAGAAGATATGCATAGTGAGAAATAAAAATAACAGGAGATAGATGAGATGGGTAGACAAATAGTAAGATTTATTTTGTGTCTCCTTTGATTTGGTTGAGCTAAAAAGTACACAGGCATCCTGGTGTATTGGTCTGTAAGAAACTACAATATATAAATTCATGAATGTATTTCGCAGAGATTAAATAATGTGTCAAATATGACTGTTCTTTAGATAAATAGGGAAAGTTTAACAAAAACAATATACAATTCAATCAACAATGCCAATGTTCCAGCAAGGATATCATTTATGTTCTTGGTGAGATCGTTTAAATATTCATAAAGGCATCTCTGCAAAATATATGTGTGGGCAGTAACAAGCTTCAGCTACCATGGGAGGGCTTGTAAATGGCCTTTTCAGTTCTATAAGCCTGATTATCCATTTGTTCTGATCAGCTTGCTTTTGTGGTTGTATAAAGGATTTCAATTGGCATGGTTCTTTTTATCACGAGTTTGGATCTCCTCCACTGACTCACGACGCAAATAAAGCATCTTAAAAATTCGGCATCATGTATCCATCATTGAGACCACATGCTGGAACTATCCTTTATGGCGGTGATAGAAAGTGCAGAAGAACTGGTTCATGTAAAACACTTACATGTCAAATTTAGTTACTGTAGCACAAAGGACTGTTATTTGTTCAAAGTACGGAAAATTAACAGGGAGGTGTAGCATCTAATTTTCTGGATCAGCTAAAGGTTTTGAGTAATTGTTCTGATGCTGAAACAAAAGGGCACATTTAAAACAGCCAGAATATTTTTTTAGGAAAACAGAAATACATTATATATTATTACATAAAATATATAATAATTATACCTAAAAAGTACAGAGTTACAAAGGACTGCAAATTAATTTAACATTTATGTTTATTGTATTGCTGCAATGTGATACAAATAGGACTGAGCAAAATACATGCGTTTATTAACTTAAAAAGATTTTGTTTTTTAATTGAGTTTTCAGAATTCTTGACATTTTGGCAACACTATCATTATTGCTATTATCATTCATTTAGGCTGAAGGTTCTTAATCGTGCAGCTCAAGTGAAGGGAAAAAAAAAAGTATGCCAACCTGAAAAACAAAAAAAGAAAAGAAAATTCAAGAAAGCAGGAGGGTAGCCACATAAAAGGCTCAGGGATATGTTAACATTTAAAGTAAAACTGCAACCTCTGTATTATTATTTTTGTCATTCTTTAGTTTAGTTGTGCTTTGCATAACTGACATGAATATAAAAACATTTCACTAGATGCGGATACAACAATAATAGATATAGTCATATCTAGAAATGTCAAGGAAACAGGAAAAACATCAGATACTCAGTTCTATGTAAATAAGAGAGGGAAAGTCGCAGGAACATTGAACTGTTGATATAATTACAGGATCGATATAAACCACTGGATCTGAATAAACAACTAGGCATTCAATTATGTTTTGGCAACTAAAAAACAAACAAAAACAGTACAGGTAGGCAGCAAAGTGCCAAGCTGTAAGCAGAGGTTGTGGATTCATCAACTGATTCCCTTTGAGGGTGAGTTCTAGTCTCCACAATCATCAGCCACCTCGGTGAAGCATAGGGTCATTCTCCACAGATAGACACCTTGTTCCCCAGCCAGAGTTTGTGTCTGCTGGCCGCAAGTTCTGTCTTGACAGCTGTAGGAGTGAGGAAATTCTAAATCAGGCAGGTTGCATTGCGGGCATGCTCGCTCATATGCCCTGTATTGGGTTGGACAGTGGTAAGTGTGGGAGCTTGAGCGTTGGGGTGCGGCCTACTGCTGCGGCGACCTTTTTGCGCTGTACCCTCCACAGCAACTGTCTGGAGCAACTTGGTTTGTTGGAGTTGGAGGAGTGGTGAGTATGCGAGTACTGAGCTTTGCCCAGAACTGATCACCTAGCCGATCAAAGGTCTGAAGGAACTGTGCAGCGTATGTAGATGACTGTGGCAAGGGCTGTATAACCGCAGGCTGCAGCACGACGGCCATTTTGAGCATGAGGCCACAACCTCGGGATTCGCCTGGTTTTCTAAGCCTATGATAGTATGTCACGAGAATATGCCAATGGGGACCATGATATACCCCGCATGTCCAGAGGGGTGGGGGAGGACAGGGCCCAACAGTGTCTGCTTTCCAGTCCTGGGCGGAGGATCAGCCACTTCCCCTGTTACGAGTACATCTGCAGGCCGCAAAAGTTGTGTCCACCTAGATTGGTCCAAAGCAGTATGTATCTGTGTGTATTTGTGTGTGTGTGTCATTGTGTGTATGTGTGTGTCTGGTTATATGTTTGTATGTGTGCCAGTGTGTGTATGTGTCAAATTTTTCACCAGTAGGCAGTTTAGCTGAATTTTGTATCTTGAAGAAGCTATAAAGCTGAGCAAACTACTAGCATGATAGTTGAGCATGTTCAGTTGCTTTGTGTTTTGGGGTTCCGTTCCTGGCACATTTTATTTAAGGAGGGCAAATAAGCAGCTTAGAAACAGCTTCCTCTCATAGGATCTATGAAAAATACATTTTGTAATACATAGTGAAGCCTGTACAGTAATGATATAAAACAGGGAAATATAGGCGTACAGCCGTGCCAGGCTCTATATAATCAGGCTATTCTTTTCAAATAGTTTTTATTGAAAAAAATATGTATTTTTTTTTTTTTGTAAGATTACAACAAATTATAAAAACATTGTAATAAGGGTTGGGAAGGGGAGGGAGACTTGGAAGAGGGAAGGGGAGATCCATCCAATATAGTAATATATAAGGCATACAATTTGAGTGATACATTGCAACAATAGGACAAATTGTTACAGATTATAGGCTTTTTTAATTTCGTCTTCCCACATATCCCAATCATACTTCAATTGTGCAAAGAGGTACGAGTTACTTTTATGTGATAGTTTGTGCGCTTTATTTTCTATGCGTAGGTTCAGTACTTCACTAAGTGATGGCATATCTTTAGATTTCCAGTACTTGGCAAACAAGAGGTGGCCGCTATCAGAATGTGGCCTATTATTATTTTGTTAATTCTGCTGACGGACTCTGGGAATTTCTTGAATAAAGCAAGCTCAGATGTGAAAGTACCAATGTTTCTATCTACCTTAATGATTAGGTCATAAATAATTTTCCAGTATTTGGTTATTTTTGGGCAATACCACCATATGTGGGCCATATTTCCCAAACCGCCACAATCTCTCCAACACCGGTCAGAATACATGTTGTTCATGTTGTGTAGTCTGGACGGAGCTAAGTACCATCGATACAAAATTTTAAAATGATTTTCAAAAAGGTCAGAGCAAAAAGATATTCCCTTTAATGATTTAAAAAAACTAAAAAAACTAAACCAATCCTCTAACTCATATTGGGTGCCCAGCTCCGCCTCCCAAGATAGCATGTGCTTAAGTTTAACAGTGGGTTTGGTATTATGTAGTAAATAACACATTGATATTGTGCCCTTCCTATTTGGGTCATGCAAAAACGATTTTTCCAATGGTGATAATTCTAACTCTGTAATTTTTATCGGTGTCTGATATATTATATAGTTCTTTCAGTTTCTCAATAACCAACATGCATTCTTCCTTGCAGTCATTAATCAATCTGTGTTTAAATTGTAATTTTTCATATGATAAAATAGTATTGCCATGGAAAAAATATCTATATTGTTCAAGTGGTATTTCTTCAACAGATCTGTGTCCAAAGAGGGCATATAGTGTTTCAGTAGTTTGATCGGCATAGCCCTATACAGTTTCACTGAGTGACGATTGTTTTTAAACCCCAGGCTTTAAGGGTAGTTTATGTCGATATAAATAGTTTAGCGACTCCAGGCCTTCTTTCAGGACTCAACCAGGGTAATTCTTTAAGTTGGAATGGGAGAATTTTAGCTTCCTCTATTTCCATCCATCGTGGCCTATTTACTTGACTATTGAAGCTAACGACCACTGCAGCATTCGTGGCAAAATAGTATTTCCGGATATTTGGCACTCCAATACCTCCATGGGATTTATGGTGCTGCAGGGATGTGAGCTTGATTCTGCTGGACTTGTTATTCCAGATGAACTTTAACATAACTGAATGCATTTTATTAAAAAAAAAAGCATAATGGGATGGATAGAGGTATAGTCCTAAAGTAATATAAAATGTTAGGAATAATGGACATTTTAATAGAAGCAATTCTCCCTAGCCATGAGAGTTCCATCCCGCACCATCTCTCCATCTCTCCATCTCTCTTTGTAAGTCCGGCCATGCTTTCTTTAAGTTTTGGGCATGCATATTAGACAAGTTGTTACATAGGTTAATGCCTATATACTCTAAATATTCACTTCTCCAATCAAATGGATAGATTGACTTTAGGGTGACTATCGGATTTATTCATATGAAGTGGGAGGGCCTGGGTTTTGGATTCATTCAATTTATAGTAGGATACCTCCCCAAATTGGAGTAGGATTTCTTTAAGAAATGTCAGGGATTTTTTTGGATTTTTAAGAGCTAGTATAACATCATCGGCTAATAGACCAATTTTATGGGTGGATCCTTTAATACTAATGCCTTCAATTTCTGGGGTCCTTCTGATTAGTTCGGCCAAGGGTTCCATTGCCAAAACAAAGAGAACCGGGGATAAAAGGCAACCTTGTCGTGTCCCATAATTAAGGGAAAAGGTTTTTGATTGAAAACCCGAGGCCGAAACATGGGCTGTAGGGGCAACATAAAGTGCCTTTATTGCATCAATAAAAGACTCCAAACAGATGCCCTAACTTTAGACCCATATCTCTAATCTAAAAAAAACAAACAAGCAAAAAAGGCGCTAGTAGTGCAAAATATTAGTACAAATACTAAGATAATAAAGGTAGAGCAGCACATAAGAGTGTACAAGCTCACAAAACACCATACAGAAAATACAAATAAAAAGGTGCGCTGTACCTTTAAAAATTTTAAAGTGCAAATTAATGCATCAAAATAGTGCAGAAAAGGGGGCGGGGCCTGACAGCAGAGCCGTGAGGACATGAAACTCCAGAGCTCCTGCACTAAGCTACACAACTAGCCGATTTTCACGACCCAAGAAGCGATTAATCGGGCCACAAAGGCCAGCAAGCGACAATGGAAGCTCAGCAGAGCGGAATGACACCTCACAAACGGCATCTCCTGATATTTTCACCGGACAAGTGTCCGGGGCCTAGTCACATGGCGAGCGCGGGAGGGACGGCCGCTCTCCCACCGCCACGACTAGATACCTCGACGACTAAGGGCCCCTACTCCCCCCCCTATGGACCGGCGGGGGTAATCCCGGTCCACACTTCACAGGGCCACAAAACCCTGCGAACATCCTCAGCCTCAAGTAACCCGCACCCAGTTGCCAAGATGGCGGCAGCCGACCGAGCTCCTGGGACTCCACCCGCCCAACCTCTACCAGCACAGCCGACAAGCGTTCCCCGCCACGAAGACCGCATAGCTGCAGCTTTCGAACGCTTTTGGGCGCGGTGGAGGGCCATACTGACAAGGACCCAAACAACCACAATGAACCCTCGACCGCCCACTACCTCACCTGCATGCGGGCCGACTACAGGGCACACGACCGTACTAAAGACCGGTATGAAGCAGCAAAGGGCACTGAGAGCTTCGCCCTGTCCTGAAACTCGCAGACCGCTAATCCGACGCCGCCTACCAGGGCCCCAACGCAACCTTAGAGCCTCCATCCAAGGCCCAACGAGACGCACAATTAAGAGGCACATCCGTAGAACCGGGGCGGCCTACCCGCGGTTTGACCACCTACTGAGACACACAACCGCACCCAGCACCCGGATGGACCTTGTCCCCACAGCAAGGAGACACCTAGAGATACCAACCGCAAGGAGAGCAGAACGGCCATTACGCCACCACGGGAAAAGCCCCGCCACCCGAGGTACACAAGGAGGCCCGGGAAGCAACGGAGGAGCCCCTGAGGCACTCTTGGCCCGTGACACCGCAGCTCTATGGGACCTTCCGGTTTGTGCCATGCCACTACCGGCTAAAGGAGTTGGCTGAACGTCGCTGCCACACTGCGGCTTGGACTGTTATACCAACACGTTCCTGCTGCATGAATGGACTCTGTCTCGCATCACCACCCAGCCCTGTCTCTCTGTGATAAATGGTATCTGAGCTGGGACTTACAAATGTGTAATGAGGCAGAGGCATTAATGACTTTTATCTTAGCCCTCGTTCCTCCTATTATACTGGTTGTTACTTATACTGCTGGTCCCTCTTACATTGCTGATGGGGTGCCCAGAAGCCCAATTCATATAGGCTCCCACACATACAGCCTGTGGCACCATCTACAGGTGACCCACCATATAGTAGGTACGGGCGGCCTTAACATGTCAATCTGGAGTGCCCAGCATATTTCTAACGGCAGACAAACTCCACAGGCTCACAGCCTGTATTGCCCCCTTGCACAACACACCTTCATATAGATCATACGCAAATGCTACTCACGGTTCAGTCCTCCTCGTTTTTGGTTTTTTTTCTTTTTTTTTTTTTTTTTTAACTTGCCCTCGAAAGTGCTGGCATTCATGACACAGGGGTCAGCCCTAACTTTATTAGTTCAACATGATTAATCCACAGGGTGAGCTGTGTTTTATTGTTTATTACTGCAAGATATAAGCTTACGATTCAACTTAATTTACATATGTTAAACCTGTCTAATTCTATATATACTGTTGAAGCGTTGGACCCTAATATGTTATCATCCAAAACTAAAAATGTGCTGTATAATTCTATGCCACGTTATGTTATAAGTGTTTATTACATTACTGCTTGGAACTGCTATTGTGGCTGACCAAGCCTATTGTTATACCACGCACAACAAAAATAAAGAATTTAAAAAAAAAATAGTGCAGAAAAGAGTGTATACACAATATAAACACACTCAATTAAATATAACATATGTGCAAAATTGCAAGTGAATAGTGGAAGAATAATATCAAAATTAATAACTTACAGAAAAAATATATATCTCCTTTGATGCTCCGAATCAAGTTAGAACAAATATAAAGAAAGGTACAAAAAGGAGAAACATAGTATAATATTGTTTAAGAAATAAGTATTAAAACCAACAATATTAAAATTGGAATATCACTCACAAAGGAAGAGCAGTAGAAGCCTGCTCTAACTTATCCAGCTCGTAGTCCACAACCCAGGACTTGAATGATGGTGCAAAATAGCAGGACGCCAGCTCAATTAGAAGTAAAACAACCTTTATTTCTTATAATAAAATCCAAGATCACCGTTCCCATATAGAAGTCTAATAACCATATGTCAGTGCTGTGTAAAAGATATCTACCAGTCTTTAACAATTTTCGGCACTGCAGGTTACACTTCCTGGAACTCGGAGTTCCGTCTGATCACGTAATGGCGTGATGACGTAATTGACGTGTTGACGCGTTTCGCCCAATCGGCTTCCTCAGATCAGGTCCTGATGTAGCTGGTCCTGCCTTTTAAAGCCCATACCATGGGCGTGGTGTTCACCAATTATTTAACCCCTTAAGGACCAAACTTCTGGAATAAAAGGGAATCATGACATGTCACACATGTCATGTGTCCTTAAGGGGTTAAATAGCTTCCCATAGTCTTATTTACAAGAAGGGGTAAATCCACTAAATGTCTATTTAGGGAAGTCTCCATAATACATACAAGAATAGATTAAAAATAGCAAATGCTAATCCACTTCCTCAGAGATATCTTTCACATAAATGTCCATACAAGATATTCAAAACAGTAGAAAAATAACATAGATATATTACATATATATTTCAAAACAGAAAATAATAGACAAGAGATATATAAAAAAATATATAAAGAACACCTACTACGAGGGAGGGAAAAGAAGAAGAGGATAATTAATATTGTAATAATGTGTATTCAAGTAAGATTATTCTAAAAATGAGTTTAAAATTAATGCTAAAAGACAGCATAAAAAATTAAATAAAATAAAAATGAAAAAAAGTTATACAAATCAAATTCAATGTTAAGACCCATAGGATCAAGGGTATCTAGTGTGTGAACCCATTTAATTTCTTCTTTCCCTAAGTGTTGGATAAAATTACCTCCTCACCATGGTTTTTTAACTATTTGAATTCCTAAAAATGTGAGGCCACTAGGGTCATTATTGTGGTACCTTTTAAAATGGGCAGACACACTATGATGATCTAGACCTTTCCGAATATTATTAACGTGTTCATAAATCCTCTTGTGTAAGGTGCGGATGGTCCTACCCACATATTGTAACCGACATGGGCATATTAAAAGGTATATAATATTTTTAGTAAAACAAGTAATACAATCTTTAATAGTGTATTCTTCTGTTGCATATTTAGTCTTAAATTTGCTAATCCCTTTTACAGTATTATTTTTACTACACTTACACCCTGCACATTTTCCACATGAGTAAAAACCTTTTCTATTTATATTTAAAAACGTTTCCGGCACCTCTTTTCTTGGATGGTTAAAGGTTAAAATCTTCTTTAAACTAGGTGCACCTCTGAAAGTAATGAAAGGTTTATCCGGAATAATTACCGATAATTCTTTATCTTTTTTAAAAGGTGCCAGTGTCTGTTAATAATTGATTTAACTTTCTTAAAATCCTGATTGAAATCTAAAACTAAAGGTACCTTATCAGGTTTTTCTTGTCCATCATTATAATTACTTTGTTTAAAAATCAATTCATTTTGATCAAATTCTTTTATTTCATCATACGCCCTATTAAATATATCAGTGGGATATTGTTTTTGGGAAAATTTATCTATCACCATTTTCGCTTGTTCCTCGAAAACATGCTGTTCAGTGCAGTTCCTTCTTATTCTTTGCAATTGGCCTTTTGGAATATTATTTAGCCATGGGGTGTAGTGCCCACTATTATATAAAACATAACTGTTGGCATCTACTTTTTTGAAAAAAAAATTTGTTTTAAAAGTGCCGGCATCTTCATAGATTTCTAAATCTAAAAAAATAATATTCTGACTACTAAAAGAACTGCTAAAATTTAGGCCCCACTCATTTAGGTTAATACTTTCTAAAAAAAAAATGCTCTAAATCCATTTGTGTACCTTTCCATATAAAAATATATCATCGATATATCTATGGTAGGAGACCAGGTTCGTCCCCCAGTTATGGCTGTTGTAAAAAAACTTCAGTTTCCCAGCCTGACATAAATAAATTAGCGTAACTAGGGGCAAACCTGGTCCCCATAGCAGTACCTTGTAATTGTAGATAAAATCTACAGTTAAAATTAAAATAATTATTTTCTAAAATCCATCTAATGTTGTCAATTAAAAATAAAATATGTTTATTGCTAAAATTACCCGATTTTTCCAAACATTCCTGAATCATTCTACATCCCTTCTCATGGGAGATGGAAGTATAGAGTGCCGTTACATCTAAGGTTACTAAAAAGTATTTATTCTCCCATTTGATGTTTTTTATAATTTTTATTACATCTGTAGTATCCTTAAGGTATGATGGCATTTCTCTAACTAAATTTTGTAACCAAATGTCCACGTATTTGGAAAGATTAGCTGAAATAGATCCAATACCGGACACAATCGGCCTGCCCAGAGGGTTCTCTAAATTTGTTTTAAATATTTTTATTGTTTCATAACATAAGCGTGTATTTCGAATTGAGTCATAGTAAGGCAAGTGTATGCCCTCGCAGGGGCTTATGCAGTAACTTTCAATAAGACGATTAGTTGCCTACGCAGAGGCTTAATTATCAGTAGAAGAGGAGAAATGCATAATATCGCCTACGCAGAGGCGAATTCGGTGAAAACATAGAATCTTATTTAAACAAACTTTGCAGGGTTAAACTTACAAGCATTGCGGCGTGAATTGCCCTGTGTAGGTTGGCACTATTACAAGTGTCATACGCATTTTCTAGCGATTAAGCAATAATTGTCTGTCATAGAACTGCAAGTAAACAGATACAGTGCAAATACAGGTTAACAGTAAACAAGAACGTGGTATTTAAGATTCAGCACCCATACATAGTTTAATGTAGGAATAGGTCTGAGGTACCCTCTCGTTGCAGTACGTGGGTCTGTTTGTGTAGGTTTGTTATGTTAATCGGTTTATGTAATCTCATCGGAGTGGCTGGTGTGCGCATTGCTTTGCGCGTGTGTTGGTATGTGTAAGTGCTTTGCGTGGTCAGGTTTGTATTGTTCATGTGTTTGTTCTGTTTCGAAAATGTCTATTGTGTTCACCTCAATGATACGTGAATCTGGTCGCTGTGTATGACACCAAGGCTTGAGATTGCTTATGTGTGAGCGTGTATTGCGGTTAAGAGCCGTGTATGCATATGATTGCCTGTGCAGGGGGCTATATGGCGTAGCTGTTTTGTTCACAGTTCGTTATTTTGTGTCCTATTCTCCGAGCTGTTGTACGCGAGTAATAGATTCCTAAAAGTTTACACTGCTAACGTAATGGTTGCTTAGCGGGTCAGCGCCTGCGCAGAGGTCTGGTTATATTCTCCTGAACGAGTCTATAAGTTGTGGCCTGCGCAGGGGTTCTATATTCCAGTCTAGTATTGTGTAGCATTTGGCCTTGTAACTATTCCAGCCGAACGTCTTCTAGGCGCTAGTAGGCCCTTAAGAGGTCCGCTGGTGGGTTAGATCGGAGGGTCTATGCTTCAGTACTAACAATCAGTGCTGTGTGCTAGCTCCATTGCTAATTTTGTCAGCAACTTCGTCATTGTCGTCTTGGCTCTCTTATCTGGTCGACCCCCTGCCTTCATACTCCGTACTCGTTATGTATGTCCTGGGGTAGGGTACTGCACCTTGTTGGGTCAAGGGTATGGTCCAATGTGGTGTGTTAGCAGTCCGCTGTTCGCGTGAGGGCCATCAGTCCGGTCATCCCCATGCGCAGACGTGGGCTGGCCTGAGGTCGTGTGTATGTCGTGAGTACGTCGCCTTGTCCGTGGGTGTCATGGTCTGCGCAGTTGGTTGTGGTAGGTGCTGTAGCGGGTGGGTGTCTGTGTATGTGATATGGTCTGGTGGGCCAGGTGTTTTGTGGTTCGCCCCCTGTCTCCCGCCTGAGCCGCTGCGTCCCGCCGGCCTCCTTTCGCCTTCCTTGTTTCTCCTGGCCACCTCCACCTGCCTCTGGTTACGGAGTGTTTAGGTGGTGCCTGAAGGAGTCCGATGTAGTTAGCCTCGTCCAGTGGAACCAGCGTTTGTTATGACGGTCTCTGAGGTTCAGGGTGTCTGCTTTCATATCCTCGAATGACTTTGTGGCTTCCACCTCCTCTAACCATCTTGTTATGGGGGGGGTATTTGTCTGTTTCCAGAAGATAGGTATGGTCACCTTGGCTGCGTTCAGGAGTCGAGGGATAACCGATCTCTTGTATGTTTGTACCGCCATGGTAGTGTGATGCAGGAGGAATGCAGCCGGGGACTGTGGCAGGAGCTCCTCCGTGACCTCGTGTATTATTGTCCGGATCTTGTCCCAGAACGGTCTGATGCATGTCCACCATAGATGTATAAACGTTCCTGCTTCCTCCCCGCAGCGCCAGCATGTGTCTTGAAGGTCAGGGTTTCTTGCGTGTAGCGTCGTCGGCGTCAGGTACCATCTGGTAAGGATCTTGTAGGAGTTTTCTTGGGAGCGTGCCGAACTCGGTGTCTTTTGTATCAGGTTAATGCTTTTGTCCCAGTCCGCGTCTGTCATTGTTTCCTCAAGGTCTTCCTCCCATTTTCCGATGCATGGTGGTGCCAGCAAGTATCTACTCGCGACTAGGGTAGTGTAGATTTGCGAGACGGCTCGAGGTGGTTCCCTGTCTTGCGTGCAGAGAAGCTCAAATTGCATTAAGCCCCTCAGGAGGGAAGGTTTTTGCGGGATGGATCTAGCGTATTGAGCAATTTGTGCTTTTGCTAGGGCGTGGGCGAATGTGTGCGGTCTATCCGGGTATAATTCTCCCAGTGGTCGAATGTCAAATGGTTGGTGGAGTACGTCTCTTATGCAAGGCACCGTATTGTGTCTTGCCAGGCCTATTGTTGGGCTGTATTCTCCAGCCTGGAAGTCTGGGTTTCTCTTCAGGGGCAGGAGTGGGCCTGGGTCCGTAGTCAGGTATTGTTTCGTGCCCTGCCCGTGCCACACCTGCATGGTCGCTGCCACGAATGGGTTTGTGATGCGTTTGCTCCTATATGCTGACTTAGGGATCCATGGCAGGGACCTGAGGTCGCAACTGATTATGTCTGCTTCTAGTTGTGTCCACTGTTTGGTGCCACTGGCTATCGACCAGCTGAGGACTCTGTTGATGTGTGTCGCGTGGTAGTACTTTTCAAAGTCTGGGAGTGCAAGGCCCCCTTTGAGCTTGGGCAGGATCAGTTGGGAGTGTGCTATGCGTGGGGATTTGCCCCTCCAGATAAAGGTGCGGACCTCCTTCTTGAGCGCCAGGAAGAAAGTCCGTGGGACTTTGATGGGTACCGTTTGAAATATAAAGAGTAGTTGCGGCAGTAATGTCATTTTCACCGCATTCACTCTACCCAGCCAGGATATGTAGTAGGTTCCCCATCTGTGCAGTTCCTCTGTCGCCTTCCTCAGCATTGGGAGGTAGTTGTGGGTGTAGAGGTCCGCCGGGTTAGGCGTTAGCCATATCCCTAGATATTTCATGCGGTGATTACACCAGCGATACGCGTGTTGTGTCTGGATCATGCGTTTGAGAGTTTGGTTAGCGTTATGTTCAGTATCTCCGATTTCGTGTAGTTAATGCGGAGATTCGAGATGCTGCCGTACACGTCAAATTCCATCTGAATAGCTCGTAGGGAGGTCTCCGGGTCCGTGACCACGAACAGCATGTCATCCGCGTAGGCCAGAGATTTGTGATGTACTTCTCCGACCATCAGTCCCTGGATTTCCGTGTTGCGTCTGATCCTGTTGAGAAAGGGTTCCAGCATCAGAGCAAAAAGTATGGGCGAGAGCGGGCACCCCTGCCTGGTGCCGTTGTGTATCTGAAACGGGTCTGTCAGTGCGCCATTGATCCGGATGCGCGCTGTTGGGTTAGTGTACAGCGTCTGCACCCAGGTCATGTACTTGGGCCCGATGCCAAGGGAGCGGAGCGTTTCGAGCATCAGGTCCCAGTCCACCCTATCGAACGCTTTCTCTGCGTCCGTGGACAGGAGTAGAGTTGGGGCCTTCTGTGCTTTCGCGTGGACTATGAGGTTTAGGGCTCTGATGGTGTTGTCCCGCACCTCCCTGCCTGGTATGAAGCCCGTTTGATCCGGGTGGATCACGGTAGGCAGCAGCGGTGCCAGGCGTGCCGCCATCACGCTCGCTAGCAGTTTGAGGTCCGTATTCAGAACGGAGATCGGGCGGTAGCTGGGGCATAGTGTCCGGTCCTTATCTTCCTTCGGAAGAAGGGTAATGTTCGCTGAGGTGAATTGGGGCGTTGGTGTGGCCCCGTCCTGGACTGAATTCAGCGCAGCAATGAGTTTCGGTAGTAAGGCTCCAGCAAAGGTTTTGTAGTATTGGAGGGGTAGGCCATCCGGTCCCGGTGCTCTGCCCGTTTTCGCTTTCTTGATGGCTTGCGCTAATTCCTCTGGGGTTATGGGAGCTTCTATTGCTTCCTGGTCTACTTCCCCTATTCCTGGTATGTCTGCCGCATCTAGGTATCTGCGGATGTCTTCCAATTTTTGGGGCCTCGGCTACTCCGGATCTGTATGTCGGAGACTGTATAAGTTTTGGTAGTACGCGTGGAACGCTGTCGAAATCTGTTCCGGTAGGTGTCTGAGGTGTTGTTGTGCGTCTTTGATTTTCGGGATATATAGCTGGTTCCTGCGTTGCTTCAGGAGATTCGCTAACAGTCTCCCGCATTTGTCCCTGTGTTCATGGATCATATGTTTGTAATGTTGGTGCGAACGTTGAATTGCGCGGTTCAGGTGTGTGGTGAGTTGGGACCGCTTGGTCTGGAGTTCTTCGTATGTCGTCGCGTCTAGGGTGCTTTGTGTCTGGCCTCTAAGATCTCAATTTCCGTGCTGAGTTCATGTATCGTCTGTATCGCCCTCTTCTTGCGGGTCGCACATATCGCGATGAGCCGGCCCCGGATAACGGTTTTGTGCGCTTCCCAGCACGTCAGTGGGGTGACTTCATCTGTTTCGTTGTCATCAAAGTACTCCTGGATGTGTTGATGCATCTGGTCTACAACCGTGATGTCTGAGAGCAGTGATTCGTTCAATCGCCACGACATTTGTCTGGGTCTGTGTAGCGGTGACTTCATCCGTATGCGGATTGGGCTGTGGTCCGACCATGTCATCGGTAGGATTTCTGCGGTACTGAGCAGGGCTAGGTTGCGGTGAGGCATCAGGAAGTAATCCAGTCTTGTGTAGGTCGAGTGGGTCGTTGAATAGAACGTGTAATCCCTGGTGGAGGGGTGTAGCGCCCGCCAGCAGTCCGCCAGCTGGTGGAGGTGTAGGAGGTGAAGTGTGTTGGCGTGCCTGTTGTATGGTGTGTTCCCATGCGAGGCCGTTGAGTCCTGGTCCGGATTGATCGCCAGGTTAAGATCTCCGCCTATGATCAAGGTGCCCTCCGCGAATTCAATCAGGGTGTTCAATGCGTCACGTAGGAAGTGGTATTGTTTCGTGTTCGGGGCGTACACATTAGCGAACGTGTACGTTTGGTCTAGAATTGTGCCTTTCGTGAAAAGGTACCTGCCTTGTTTGCATCTTACGGTGGCTTGCTCAACGTAAGGAACACGTCGGGAGAAGAGGATGCATACTCCCTGTGAGCGTCGGTTTGGGTTGTGGCTGAAATATCCCATTGGATAGTTGCGATCCTTCAAGGCTGGTGCCCTGCCTTCCTGGAAGTGCGTTTCCTGGAGGAACGCTATCGAGGCTTTGTAGTGTTTCAGGTCGCGCAGTAGTCTGGAGCGTTTCTCCCTGACGTTCAGGCCGCGGACGTTATAGGAGACCATACATAAGTCCTTCCTAGCGTATCCACCCGGTCCCGGTGTCGGCATCGTCCGGGCGGGGTCCAGGGGGCGAAGTGAGCGAGCCTCGTGTGTACGTGTGTCACTTCGTGCTGTCAGTGGTGCGTCTGGGTTCAGAATGGAGCTGTATCTGTGTTTACTGTCGATTAGGTCTGTTATGTCTAGGATATCGGACAAGCGTCCCGATTGACCGGTCCCTAGGTCACCCTGAGTGGGGTGCCTGTGTCGGTGTCAGGAGTGATGTGTCCCCTACCAGTTGGGGGCTGTTTTGTCCTATGCCTGTGGGGGAGTCGGGTTATCCGTCCAACCAGATTCGGTCCGCCGATTCCGTGGCAGCGCGGAATGTGGTACCGTGTGCGGTATGTGGTGTGTAGTCACTCGTCCCCTTGGTGGCTATGTAGGTGGAGCGGCCGCTCCGTCCTTTCTGTATAGAGCATACGTGGGTCTGTGTGTGCGTGCCATGCATATTGCTGCGTGTCGCGTCTCTAAGTTTAAATAGCTCTCTGTTTTACTGTGGTGTCGCTCGGTCTGTATGTTATGTTCCGGCCGAGGCCTCGGTTTGTGAGTTCCTACTTGGGTGCATGCGTGTCGTAGCTGTGCTGCAGGCGGGGTTGGGTGGTTAGTAGGTGGTTGTGTGCTTGTGGGGTTACGGGGTGAGTGTATATTAATGTTCAGGCTAGTGGCAATGTCTAGCATGTTCGGGGGTTAGGCCCTTTGCGGCCCATCGCTCCGGTATGTCGGCGTGGTTGCCTCTACCCTGGTCTGTCGGGTTCCCTATTGCTATATCTACAGCAATGAGATTAGTTAAGGCAAGGCCCTGTAGGCAAGCCAATCTTTGGGCTGTCGCTAGGGTTCTCTAAATTTGTATGCACCTTGGGCAAAGTATAAAATACAGGCACTCTAGGAAAATCAATTAATAAAAACTTATACTCATTTTCTTTTAAAATACCCTCTTCTTTACCTCTTTTTAGCAAGGTCTCCAGCGAAGATTTTATCTCTGTAGTCTGGTCTTTTTCTAATACCCTATATATCTTTTCATCCTCTAATTGTCTGTAACATTCTTTCAAATAACTAGTAGTATCCTGAATCACAATACTGCCCCCCTTATCAGCGGGCTTTATTATTATTTCTATGTTATTTCTTAAACTTTGTAAGGCTTTATATTCATTAAAACTTAGATTCAAGTTACATTTTCGATTGCATTTCCCTAATTTGTCAAAATCCTCAATGACAGATTTTTTAAAAATCTCTATGGCACATGTTCGATAATTTCTTGGATAGAAATTTGATTTATTCTTTAGATCAGTATGGTTATCACTTTTCCTAGTGTCCGTATACTTATTGATTTCAAAAAATATTTTTAAAGTAAGTGTTCTAAAGTATTTCAATATATCTATGTATGCTGAGAACGAGTTAAAATTTCTACTGGGGGCAAATTTCAGACCTTTATTTAAAGTTCTAATTTCATCATTATTCGGAACGAAGTTGGACAGATTGATTACTCCCTACCAATTGGACATTCTTCCTTTTTTTTCCGCTGTTGTAACCTTGTTCCTCCTCTACATCCTCTCTGTCCCTCCTTCTTTTTAGGGGGGAGAAGGAAACCTTTCCTCTCATCTTCCCTAAAACATCACTCTGTCTGGAGTCTGGTTGATCTCGTGACAGAACATCATATCTATTTGATAATGCCAGGTCTCTATTTTTGTGTAGGGGCTTCTATTTCTTTCAGATCTATTATAATACCTGTTCTGAGGTTCCACTTTCTTCCATTCATTACCCTTACTTACTTCTGGAGTTCTCCACTTAGGGTTGTCCCATTTGGGGGTATCAAAACTGTCTATTCTCCTCCTGCAGTGCCGAAAATTGTTAAAGACTGGTAGATATCTTTTACACAGCACTGACATATGGTTATTAGACTTCTATATGGGAACGGTGATCTTGGATTTTATTATAAGAAATAAAGGTTGTTTTACTTCTAATTGAGCTGGCGTCCTGCTATTTTGCACCATCATTCAAGTCCTGGGTTGTGGACTACGAGCTGGATAAGTTAGAGCAGGCTTCTACTGCTCTTCCTTTGTGAGTGATATTCCAATTTTAATATTGTTGGTTTTAATACTTATTTCTTAAACAATATTATACTATGTTTCTCCTTTTTGTACCTTTCTTTATATTTGTTCTAACTTGATTCGGAGCATCAAAGGAGATATATATTTTTTCTGTAAGTTATTAATTTTGATATTATTCTTCCACTATTCACTTGCAATTTTGCACATATGTTATATTTAATTGAGTGTGTTTATATTGTGTATACACTCTTTTCTGCACTATTTTGATGCACTAATTTGCACTTTAAATTTTTAAAGGTACAGCGCACCTTTTTATGTGTTTTCCATATCTTTAATCAATAATGATTCGAAAATTAATTCTAAAGTATTGGCTAACAGACTAGCTAAATTGATCCCTTTGCTAATTAATAACGATCAAGTGGGTTTTGTTCAAGGTAGGCAAGCTCCAGATGGAACGAGGAGATTCATAAATTTAATCCAACACATCAATTTGACAACAACTCCTTCTATGCTCCTATCATTGGATGCAGAGAAGGCGTTTGATAGGGTACACTGGGGGTACTTGTGGAGTACACTGAGTAGGTATAATATACCATTGTCTTTTTGTTGATGCAATAAACAGGCTATTCTATTCTGCACTGAGGAAGACTTGTGTTATGTCGAAACGTGTTTGCAATTTGTTTTATCAGGACTTTAAAATCTTGCGGTAGTTTAATTTTTACACACTGCTAATATATGTCCTTTTTACATTGTTTTTTATATATCTATACCAATAAATAATTTTGTACCAGCTGTGGATCCACATCTGGAATTCCTTTGTAGCCAGTTATTGGCACCCCAACGCTGTTTATATAGAGCCTGGCACGGCTCTACGCTTGTGCGTGTACATTTTATATTTCCCTGTTTTATATCATTACTGTACAGGCTTCACTATGTATTGCAAAATTTATTTTTCATAGATCCTATGAGAGGAAGCTGTTTCTAACTACAAGATACGATTGTTGGGAAGTATTATTATCCTCTATAAGTTTCACATTGGGTGGTGAAAACGAGTGATAGTATTATTATTACCGGTATTGTTTCATATATTCTTAAGGTGATTGGGAACACCTATAGTGCCTGAACATCTTTCAGACTCTTTGAGTTTTGTTTTGTTCTAAATAAGCAGCTTAGTTTGCCATGATGGACAAGATGACGTGAGCTGCATTTCTTGTTTAATCAAGAGAAGGAAAAACAATTATTGATCATAGGCGTGCGCACGGGGTGTGCCGGGTGTGCCTGGGCACACCCTAATCACACCCCCGTGCTGCACTACCTCTGGGCAGACTAACATGTCGGGTCCTCGGTCTATGACCGAGGACCCGACACAGGAGGGGGCCCGGCGGCTTGCCCACAATGCCGTCGGGTGCGAGGCCCCTCCTGTCAGTCTGCCCTAATCCTCAGTCTGCAGCTCCGCCGGGAGTGAGCTGCAGACTGAGGTGTCTCGCGATCTCCAGCCTGTGCCGCGGCAACGCTCTGACTGGAGATCGCGAGACTCACCATGTGGTCTGCAGCTCACTCCCGGCGGAGCTGCAGACTGAAGAGAGAGGGTGCCTACTGGACCACCAGGGCAGGTATTTAAACCCCCCCTCTGCCCCCTGTCACTCACTGCCCCCCCACCCTGCCTCTGCCCCCATAGCCCCCTAACCCCTGTCACTACCCCCCCTAACCCCTGTCACTAACCCCTCTAACCCCTGTCACTACCCCTCTAACCCCTGTCACTACCCCTCTAACCCCTGCCACTACCCCTCTAACCCCTGTCACTACCCCTCTAACCCCTGTCACTACCCCCCTAACCCCTGTCACTACCTATCTCTACCCCAACCCCTGTCACTACCCCCCTAACCCCTGTCACTACCCCCTAACCCCTGTCACTACCCTTCTACCCCCTGTCACTACTCCCATAACCCCTGTCACTACACCTCTACCACCTAACCCCTGTCACTACCCCCCTAACCCCTGTCACTACCCCTCTAACTCCCTAACCCCTGTCACTACCCCCCTAACCCCTGTCACTACCCCTCTAACCCCCTAACCCCTGTCACTACCCCCTAACCCCTGTCACTACCCCTCTAACCCCCTAACCCCTGTCACTACCCCCCTAACCCCTGTCACTACCCCTCTAACCCCCTAACCCCTGTCACTACCCCCCAACCCCTGTCACTACCCCAACCCCTGTCACTAGCCGTCTAACCCCTGTCACTAGCCCTCTACCCCCCTAACCCCTGTCACTACCCCCTAACCCCTGTCACTACCCCCTAACCCCTGTCACTACCCCTCTAACCCGTCACTACCCCCCTAACCCCTGTCACTACCCCTCTACCACCCTAACCCCTGTCACTACCCCCATAAGCCCTGTCACTGCCCCTCTACCCCCCTAACCCCTGTCACTGCCTCTCCACCCCCCCAACCCCTGTCACTGCCCCTCTACCCCCCTATCTCCTGTCACTACCCCCTCATCCCCTGTCACTACCTCACTACCCCCTAACCCCTGTCTCTACCCCCCTAACCCCTGTCACTACCCCTCTACCCCTGTCACTACCCCCCTAACCCCTGTCACTACCCCCTAACCCCTGTCACTACCCCTCTACCCCCTGTCACTACTCCCATAACCCCTGTCACTACCCCTCTAACTCCCTAACCCCTGTCACTACCCCCCTAACCCCTGTCACTACCCCTCTAACCCCCTAACCCCTGTCACTACCCCCCTAACCCCTGTCACTACCCCTCTAACCCCCTAACCCCTGTCACTACCCCCCAACCCCTGTCACTACCCCCCTAACCCCTGTCACTAGCCCTCTAACCCCTGTCACTAGCCCTCTACCCCCCTAACCCCTGTCACTACCCCTCTAACCCGTCACTACCCCATAAGCCCTGTCACTGCCCCTCTACCCCCCTAACCCCTGTCACTGCCTCTCCACCCCCCAACCCCTGTCACTGCCCCTCTACCCACCTAACTCCTGTCACTACCCCCTCATCCCCTGTCACTACCTCTCTACCCCCCAACCCCTGTCACTACCCCCTAACCCCTGTCTCTACCCCCCTAACCCCTGTCACTACCCCTCTACCCCTGTCACTACCCCCATAACCCCTGTCACTACCCCCATAACCCCTGTCACTACCCCTCTACACACCTAACTCCTGTCACTACCCCCTAACCCCTGTCACTGCCCCTCTACCCCCCTAACCCATGTCACTGCCTCTCCACCCCCCCAACCCCTGTCACTGCCTCTCCACTCCCCCCACCCCCTGTCACTGCCCCTCTACCCCCTAACTCCTGTCACTACCCCCCTAACCCCTGTCACTACCCCTCTACCCCCCTTACCCCTGTCACTACCCCTCTACCCCCCAACCCCTGTCACTAACCGTCTACCCCCACTACCTCCTGTCACTGCCCCTTCACCCCCCTACCTCCTGTCCCTCTACCCCCCCAACCCCTGTCGCTGCCCCTCCACCCTCCTAACCCCTGTCGCCCACACAGTGCACCCCTCACAATCATACACATTGTACCCCACACACACTGAATCCCTCACAATTACACAAACTGTACCCCTTACAATTACATACACTGTACCCCTCGCAATCACACACTGCACCACTCACAATCACACACACACTGCACCGCTCACAATCACACACACACTGCACCGCTCACAATCACACACACTGCACCTACGTATATTTGTATTTGTGTATATATATATATATATATATATATATATGTATATATATGTATATATGTGTGTGTGTGTGTGTATGTATGTATGTATATGTATGTGTATGTGTATATAAAAATACATATACACGCGGCGTGTGTGTTTGTGCTTTAGGGTGCACACCCTAATGCAACAGGCTGCGCACGCCTATGTTATTGATGGTTAGGGGACAGCCACTAAATGTTGATTTTAATCACAGATCAAGTGATCGATAGATGGATGAAGAGGAAACATTCTTCTAGAAGACACTTTGACTTCAGATATTGTGGGACAGAGAGCAATAGACAGGAATTACCTGTTATGTGGAAAAATGGAAAAAAAAATACAATTTAAAAAATTGTTCCTCTTGCCTAGCTAATGCCAGTGCAACTTACATCAACTTTGAATTAGAGAAAACCTGAATCATTGATCTTACTGTGAAACTAGTCAGGTTATGGCTGTGCTTGGTAGTGCCACAGTGCCACTTACACAAACTCTGAGTTGGAGATAGATATTTAATTTAAGGTTCCCCAACCCAGTCCTCATGGACCACCAACAGTTCAGGTTTTGTCAGTATCTCCATTGGAATAAAACAGGGAAATATATAAATCCAGGACTGTTGGTGGTCCACGGGGACTGTGTTGGGGAACACTGGATGATCCTATTGTGAAACTGGTGGTTAAGTTACTGCTGTACATATCCATGGCCAGTGGCACTGACATCTTTGATTAACTGATTTACACAGTTTTTTCTGTTTTTTTAGAAATAAATATAGTTTTTTAGAAATAAATATTTTTTGTTTGAGTGTGTTCACTGCTATACCAGTGTTTAAGCACTGAGCGGTCCGCTGTGTGCAGTGTAGTGTTTATTAAAGTCAAACACAATAACATTACAGTAGTAAATCCACCAAGTAGCAACCCATTTTTTTTTTAAACTCAAAAACATTTATTGTTGCAGAAGAAGTTGTGTTAGATTACACAATACACTGTCCTATCCTACATTTATTTTAATAATTAAAACAAACCCACCATCAATATTTTGACATGCAAATTCTATGAAGAAATGAAGGAAGGGCTGAGGAAGGGTCTTTGTTTCCAAACCACCATCAGCAGTAGGTCCTTGGCCGCTCAGAGTCTTAACACTTCTACCTCAGTTATGAAGACTACTGCCACTGCCATCACAACTACTGCCACTATCACCATAATTACCACCATTATTTTTAGTATTTAGCCTTTGGATAGTGAGACTAGCATGTCCATTGCACCTGATTGACTACCCAAGAAGTGAAAGAAATTTGACGGCCGCTGCAAGTCAAAACCTTTTAAGGTTCTTAGTTAACCCCTTAGTCCCTAACCACTAGGAACGTGTGTGTGACATCACACACGCACGTTCCACTGTCACATGCTCTTCTGCAGCCAATCATAGAGCACCTTCGGCTATTTAAACCTTTTTTGATCATTTCTCCGTGCCCTGTTATGGTTTCCATTGTGGTTATCTGAGAGCGCATTTTTGGTATTGATTCTTGTGTATTTTGACCTTGGCTTGTTTGACTATTCTGGTTTCTGTATCCCTTGGACTTTGGCTTGTTTATTGACTATCCTAATTTCTGTATTCCTTGACCTTTGGCTTGTCTTCTAAGCTCCAGTAATACTCCTTGGGGTTTTCTTAATTTTTTTTACTTAAGTTCTGCGTGCTGGGAATATTACTGTATCCTGACAATTTGATTACTCAAAAGTAGCAGAAAAACCTGTAGTTCCAGCAGCAAAGCTAGACCCACAAATTTGATGACTTTTAAAATGAATTACTATTTTGAAAAATAGTTTAATCTGAAAAAACATTTCTATACTAAAACATCCAAAATATGTTTTACATGCTAAAGCTGCAGGTCAATTGATGCAATTCACCACAGATATTTGGAGTGCTTCTAGTGGCCAGCATGCCTTCCTCTCCTTGATGGCACACTGGTGGTAGTCCATGGTGCCTGGGAGTTTTAGTGGAGGAGGTCCAACCTTTGCTGCATGTCAGAATAGGAATCGATCTATGAGAGGGGAGCAAAGTTATCAATCTCTCCTGCTACATGTTAAAATTAAGCAATTCACAAAGGCAATACAAGTGTGCAAACCATACTCGATCATTGCAGGAGGATTGCCAGCCATTTCCACCATAGTGTGAGGGCTAGCCAACTCTTTAGGAAGGCACAAGAGAGAACACGGCTTTACACACACTGTCTATCATAAGATATCAGTACGCAGTGGAACATCACAGTAGACCCCCCCTGGGGTGGGGGGATTGCATAATAATAGGGCAGCTAGTGGCAGTTCAGGATTGTGACATAAACTTTGAGTCACAATAATGCCAAATTGAGACAGATACCTCTTGTTCACACACTTCAAAAACAAAATAGATGCATTTGTAGAAAACAAGGCATTTGTGCTTGGAGGCACATCCTGACCAATGTCAAGTTGGTATTTGCCCTGAACTGATGATAGCATCCCTGTGTGGTCCTAGGATTAAGGGGGACTTGACACTCTGATAGAACAGCCTAACATATTGAAGAGACAGACTTATAAACATGGTTTGTTATTTGCTATGAAAGAAAGGCATACTGGATTGTATATTTTTGCCTATTCGACATTTTAAAATGTATTTTCATTGTAGTGTTTTTGACAAGCCTGGATAAGCTTTTGCAGTTTGGTTATGTCTGTGAGAAGCATAGAAGCATACTGGACAGTCACTTCTTTTGCTCAGGAGGAAAAAGTGAGTGACCTGAGAAGAACAAAGCTTTCTCATACACTCGGTAGCATCAGTGACTGACCTTTAATGTAGAAAAACAAGCCCTAATAGCAGCAGGGGTAATTTAATTTGAAAAGGGTGATTTTTCAAAAACATTAAAGTGTGAAATGGGTGAGTGGGTTATCACTTGGCCACTCATTGTTCCTTCAGTGTCTAAAAAACACTGTCTTGTCATATTCTCCCAACTGCGTCTATGCAGGTAGCAGCACCAAAAACTTAGTCAGGCAGAGCTAATGACTACAATGAAAGGCATTTGAAAAAATTGGGGAGCAGTACCAGGAGTAAAAAGAAATAAAAGAAAAGAAAGAGTGGTCAAGTAGCAACCTACTTCCCTGTTCTACCTTTTCATTTTTTGAAGAATCACAATTTTCAAAATAAAATGACTTGTGCTTCTACTAACACTTTTTTTGCACAAGGATGGTCACTGACACTACAGACTGGATGTGTAGGAAAGCATTGTTCTTTTCAGGGAGGAAGGGATGAGTGGATTGTCAATTGTTCACTGACTTTTTCCATTAAATCTTTCAACCTAAAATGCCAACTTCTGCAGTTTCTCGCAGTTATTTGTTAATATAAGATTGCATAAGGAGCAACAATCATCATTCCAAAACTAGGTTCTCCCACTTATTTTTCTTAAAGGGACACTATAGTCACCTGAACAATTAAGATTTTCTTATCCCCTGCTATGTTAATAGGTTGCTAGACCCTGCAAGAGCCTCCTGTATGTGATTAAAGTTCAATTTAGAGATTGAGATACAATTATTTAAGGTAAATTACATCTGTTTGAAAGTGAAACCAGTTTTTTTTTTCATGCAGGCTCTGTCAGTCATAGCCAGGGGAGGTGTGGCTAGGGCTGCATAAACAGAAACAAAGTGATTTAACTCCTAAATGACAGTGAATTGAGCAGTGAAATTGCCGGGGAATGAATTATCTTAGTCAAAGATGCGTGGAGCCCAATGTAAGGATACTGACTGGGATGCAGGTTCAATCCCAGCCAGACCCAAATACTGGAATCAACGACCCCATGGCACCAGAACCTCTAACTCCAAACCTGGGAAGTTTGTAAAGGATGATGTATATGCAGCTAAATGGTGGTGTAGACTACAGTATTTAGCAGAACTGTTCTGGAGTACAGTATTTAGCAGAACAGTTCTGGAGAAAAAGGAATACCACATGAGTGTTTCTACAAGACAGAAGTAACCTGAAAGTAAATGACTTAGTGGCAGCTAGGATGTGTGATTGAAACTAAAATAGAAAAGGATGGTCTAGTTTGTCGAGTCAAGGTGTTAGTAGGTGACAGAAAATTGCAAGATAAGAAGGACTATGTACCAAAAACTTCAATTATTGAATGTCCTCATGTCTCATAAAAAGTAAATGTATCATTTTTTAAATTAGAGGGACAAAGGTTTAAAAATAATATCAGGAAGCATTACTTTACTGAGAGGGTAGTGGATGCATGGAATAGCCTTCCAGCTGAAGTGGTAGAGGTTAACACAGTAAAGGAGTTTAAGCATGCGTGGAATAGGCATAAGGCTATCCTAACTATAAGATAAGGCCAGGGACTAATGAAAGTATTTAGAAAACTGGGCAGACTAGATGGGCCGAATGGTTCTTATCTGCCGTCACATTCTATGTTTCTATGTTTCTATACACTAAAACTGCTTTATTTAGCTCTAGTAATTTAGGTGACTATAGTGTTCCTTTAAATATTGTTATAATAACGTAATTATGACAAGTTGACAACTCGGGATTAGCATTGCAAAAATGGCTGATATTCAGGGCCGGACTGGCCCACCGGGATACCAGGAAATTTCCCGGTGGGCCGTCGGCACCTGGGGCCGGGGTGACCTGCGGCCGCAGGGAGAACTTGAAAGGCGGCCGCAGGGGAAGCTCTTCATGAGGCCGCTGGGGGAGCAGGCTCTTCTGGGGGAGCAGGCTGTTCTGTCTCTGCTCCCCCTCCCTCGCGCACTAGAAAGAGACCGGGGCCGGAATATGACGTCATATTCCGGCTCCGGTCTCATTAAGCTGCGCGCGAGGGAGCAGAGACAGAACAGCCTGCTCCCCCAGAAGAGCCTGCTCCCCCAGCGGCCTCATGAAGAGCTTCCCCTGCGGCCGCCTTTCAAGTTCTCCCTGCGGCCGCCAGCACAGCAACCAATCAGTCTGCCCACCCACAGGTACCAAAAAGTATGTATGTCAGTGGGAGTGTGTGTGTGTGTGTGTGTGTCTGTCTGTCATGCTGTGTGTCTGTCTGTCTGTATCATGCTGTGTGTGTGTGTCTGTCTGTCTGTGTCATGCTGTGTGTGTCTGAGTCATGCTGTGTGTGTCTGTGTCATGCTGTGTGTCTGTCTGTGTCATGCTGTGTGTGTGTCATGCTGTGTGTGTGTGTCTGTGTCATACTGTGTGTGTGTGTCTGTGGCCGCAGGGAGAACTTGAAAGGCGGCCGCAGGGGAAGCTCTTCATGAGGCCGCTGGGGGAGCAGGCTCTTCTGGGGGAGCAGGCTGTTCTGTCTCTGCTCCCCCTCCCTCGCGCACTAGAAAGAGACCGGGGCCGGAATATGACGTCATATTCCGGCTCCGGTCTCATTAAGCTGCGCGCGAGGGAGCAGAGACAGAACAGCCTGCTCCCCCAGAAGAGCCTGCTCCCCCAGCGGCCTCATGAAGAGCTTCCCCTGCGGCCGCCTTTCAAGTTCTCCCTGCGGCCGCCAGCACAGCAACCAATCAGTCTGCCCACCCACAGGTACCAAAAAGTATGTATGTCAGTGGGAGTGTGTGTGTGTGTGTGTGTGTCTGTCTGTCATGCTGTGTGTCTGTCTGTCTGTATCATGCTGTGTGTGTGTGTCTGTCTGTCTGTGTCATGCTGTGTGTGTCTGAGTCATGCTGTGTGTGTGTGTTTGTATCATGCTGTGTGTGTCTGTGTCATGCTGTGTGTCTGTCTGTGTCATGCTGTGTGTGTGTCATGCTGTGTGTGTGTGTCTGTGTCATACTGTGTGTGTGTGTCTGTGTCATGCTGTGTGTCTGTCTGTGTCATGCTGTGTGTCTGTCTGTCATGCTGTGTGTGTGTCTGTGTCATGCTGTGTGTGTGTGTCTGTCTGTGCTGTGTGTGTCTGTCTGTGTCGTGTGTGTCTGTGTCACGGTGTGTCTGTATCATGGTGTGTGTCTGTCATGGTGTGTGTGTGTCTGTCTGTGTCATGCTGTGTGTGTGTCTGTGTCATGCGGTGTGTGTGTCTGTCTTTCTGATGCGGTGTGTCTGTGTCATGCTGTGTGTGTCTGTCTGTGTTACGCGGTGTGTGTGTCTGTATGTGTCATGCTGTGTGTCTGTCTGTGTCGTCTGTATCATGGTGTGTGTGTCTGTCATGGTGTGTGTGTGTGTGTGTGTCTGTCATGGTGTGTGTGTCTGTCATGGTGTGTGTGTCTGTCATGGTGTGTGTGTGTGTGTGTGTGTCTGTCATGGTGTGTGTGTGTGTGTCTGTCATGGTGTGTGTGTGTGTGTGTCTGTCTGTCATGGTGTGTGTGTGTGTGTCAGTCGTGGTGTGTGTGTGTGTGTCAGTCGTGGTGTCTGTGTGTGTTTTTAAAAATAGTGTTTTACTCACCTTTTTTTTTTCCAACGTCGTGCTGGTCTCTGCCTCTATGACTGAGATCATCAAGCTTGATGATCTCAGCCAATCCGCACTGACACAAGAAGCGCCTCTAGTGACCGTCTGAGTGTCTGTCACTAGAGGTGTCACTAAGAAGCAATGTAAACACTGCCTTTTCTCTGCAAAGTCAGTGTTTACATTCAAAAGCCTGCAGGGACAGGCTATAGACACCAGAACCACTACATTAAGCTGTGTGTGTGTGCGCCTGCTAGTGAGCTTGCTTGCTTGCATGTGTATGTGTGTGTGTGTGCCTGCTAGTGAGTGAGCTTGTGTTTTTATGTCAATGAGCTTATGTATATTAGTGAAATTGTTTGTCTATGAGGCTGTGTATAAATGAGCTTGTGTGTGTCAGTGAGATTGTCTGTGTCTGCATGTGAGTATGCTTACTGTATAATTAAATGTTTTACTCTGAAAGGACCAATATATTATATTAGAAAAAGCAATATAAATATATATATATGTGTATATATATATATATATATATATATATATATATATATATATATATATATATATATATATATTACTCTATTATCTGGGGTGGCAAGACATATCCTTACATATTACATGCGACAATATATGGCGCAATGACTTATGGGGCTGGCATAGATTTTTTTTTTTCCAGGGCTGCTTTGTATCCCCAGTCCGGCCCTGCTGATATTACACGGCAATTGGGCCTGGAAACATCAGAGCCATTTTTGCATTGCAGCACACTTATAGGTGTCTATTTTCGCTTATTTTTAGGCGTGTCCAAATGTTTTCTTAATTCTTTTTTTTCATGGATGACTTTTTGGCCAATCACATTAACAAGCATCATACATCCTGAACAAAATTTCCATTAAGGGAAAACTAATTCAGGTGAACTGAACATTCCTACCATGCACAAGTCTAGAAAGTCTGTGCCGTGCCCACACCAACTGTGTTCTCAATCCCACTTTAAACCCATCATTACTGATCTATTCAAAGGCCACTCCTATTGTGAGTGAGGAGGAGTCCTAAAAGTGTCCCTATTCTTTCCAATGCACCGACCACCTACACTTGAATAAATATTTCACCCCTTTATTACTATATTAGAGTCTTCAGACATTGTGAGTGATGGAGAGGTTTGTGTGTAAGCATAGTTACTTTCAGAATATCCAACAACATGGAAATAGAAAACATAAAAATCATCACCATTTTCTTAAACAACAATCCCTGTACCTTTTGCAGATTCATAGTGGCTGTTAAGAAAAGTGAAGGAAGCATACGCCTAAACATTCACTGATTAATCACTCACTCACTGCTGTGTATGAGGAGGTAGGTAAGGGCAAATGACATGTTGTCTTCATGAGTATATGTGGGTTCTCTGGATCCCCACATTTGTTATTTTAAAGTGTCTACCACACTCCACTGGTGATAATGAAGAAGCAGGTTTGAGGTGAAGGGGAGGACCATTTAGCAGGTCCTCAACTTGAGTGCACGGAGATCATCTGGACCTTTTTTTTATTTATTTTTTTAACAAAAACTCACATCCTAAAATAGGAGTATGTGAAAAGTGTCCAGTGATCATTAACCTTTTTTCGCTGTTAACCGTTTTGATGCAAACAAATTGATGCAGAAGGAAACCTATGATTTGATAAGTCCCTTTTGCATCACCTTTGGTTGCTCATTATCTGATTAAACATGAGAACTGTATAACAATATATAACACACACACTCACACACAACTTGCCCAGTAGATTTACATACCCATTATACCATGACCTTCAAAATCAATGAAGACTGGAAACAAATAAGAGACACACACATATATTAATCCTGGCAATGTCTCTGCTTCATGTGGCAAAACATCTCAAGGGTTTTGCTTTGCTATACCATAAATCATATTATTTCACCCTCACAATCTGCAATTTGCACTCCAGTAATCGAAAACTGCTGGATATCTGACTAGGATTCATTTTGCTTAAAATACATTTCTGACATCATATCTAGAAATCTAATGACAGCTATTAATTATCTGTGCACTTTGAAGCGGGTCTGACTTTGCAATATTCTGTAACATATAATTATTTTAATACTGTATTATGAATATTCTTTATCTGTGAATCTCAGTTTAGTAATTTCCGTAATTTGCTTTCACGGGTCCCCAATGAGTTGTTACAAGTGCATTGAAGTACCAGATGCAGGGTTACCCGCTATGTTGTCATTTCAGCATCTCTGGTCTTAAATATGAAGTTCCTTTTGAATTCACTTTGAATTCTCATTTTTTGTAAATATACATCTTTATTTCTCTATAACAGTGCTTGCCACATAAGCTACTATCATGTTCCATATAATTGTCTTAGATATGTTCTGTGTGTTGATCTCAAAGTGGTTTCTTAATGAATATTTTTCACACACAAGCACAGTATTTATTTGAGTGCTGAATAATACATTTGATTGTATACAATATGTTATTTTTAATGCTTTATGTTGAATTAATTCACAGTATTCATATCTTCCTACACATTAGACTAAATGTGATCTTCACGTTTCCTGTTTATCTGAATGCATAACTAACATACTCAAAGTTTATAGACAGATCAAGTTTAAAAGGAAAAAAAAGAAAAGGAAGAAAAAACACATTAACAGTCAGATACATGCTGCCACATTAAAAGGATGAGAAAAGTATAATTTAATCCAATTATCTCAAGCAGCTGTTGGTGGTTAGCTTCATTGTGTTTATGGGGAAATGTAATTAGCATGGGTGTATAGGACAGAGCTGTGAGTAAAATATAATGAAAATGCTGCTACTGATGAGATATATGCAGTAGTGCAGGATTCCTGGAAAAGAGTAATTGGTGGATTTAACAGTATCAGAGAGCAAACATATCGCTTGGTTTAATATTGTTGGATAAGCTTCCCAACTCCATCCTCTATGACCTCTTCAGTGATTTGAAGTAGTCTTGGTGGTAGGAGTCTGTATGTGCAATGTTTCTGCTTGAACGTTAGTTTTAATTGTGTGCAGGAGGATAGTTGCACCCCCGGTACACATGACTTTGGCAACCCAGAACTCTGCTCAATTCTGTGAATCAAAAACAGATGATATGAGAACTCTGAGAACGGACACAAGCTTAGGGAAAGTCAATAGCTTGCCCTTTGGTAAATTCTTTCTCAGGTCTCAAATAAGTTTTTACTGACTTGTGCTATTACAGAATAAATCTACATCATTGCACATCAGACTGATCACATCTATAATGGCAGTTCAAAACACATATGCTAGCAAGTTCTCTCTGCATGACAGATACAACAACCCTGGACAATTGTTTCAGCCTTCTTTGGACTTCGTCAGCAAGGACTAGCTGATCCCCTCTAGGCACAGTAAGCATGGGGTCTGTCTGTTTTTGTTGCAATGCATTAACTTTACTCTCTCCAAGGTAAAAAAGTAATCCAGATGTGGACCCCAAGCTCACTGTGCCTAGAAGGGTATCAGCTACACCTCGCTAATGTGGCTCAAAGAAGGCCAAAACAATCATCTGTGGTTGCAGTATTTCTCGTACAGAGATAACTTGCTTGCATTTGGTTCTGGACTGCCCTTATGGGTGGGTTCACCCTGTAATGGCACAAGTGAGCAAAAACTATTTTGAGATCTGAGCGGGGATTTACCGAAGGGCAAGCTATTCGTTTCTCTAAGCTTTTGTTCATTCTCCGAGTTCTCGTATCCTATGTTTTTGTTGCAATTTTGTGCATATTTTACGTCTGTGGTCAGTGCACATAGTCTGCTGGCACAGATGTAAAATTCTTCTACCTTGAAATTATTAAATTAAACCATTAAATCATTTGGAAAGCTTATCCAACAATATGGAATCAAGGCCATGGTTTAAAAATTAAATTACCGAAAACGTTGCTTATGTGTGATACCATCAATTATATTGTTGTGTGATTAAAACATCTGTCAATTAAGTTTACTCTTAGACAAATTGATGGAAAACAAAAAATGCATTCAATGTTTTCCTTTATTCCTCGTGCATAGCCCCAAAATCTGCCACCACTAACACAATCTACCTCAATGCATTATAACTAACTAAATAATATTAAGTAAAATGTGTTACACTTTTTATCTAGGTATTAAATGCTCATAACACATGCACAAGTTTTCTTGATAGAACTTACTTAACCATTCAGTGCTGTGAAGAGTGGAAAACAGGAATAAATAAAATCAGGATACCAAGCAGCAATAGTAAAAACATAAAAATAGAATAAAAAAAGTAAAATGGCACAGTCAAAGTATGTTAAAAGTAGCCAAAATACCTTAATTTGGAATACAGAATAAAATATCCACAACACGTTTCACCTATGATGGCTTTCTCAAGTGGAGACAAAAAAGCATGCTTGGTAGGGTAGGGTTTATATATGGGGACTGATTATAAACAGTAAAAAGATTTGGCGCCCAAATGACATCATCAAAAACAATGTACATTTTTTAAATACAAAAAAGTTATGTATATATATATATATATATATATATATATATATATATATATAATTACATGCAGGGCATCTTTCCCTAAATTTTGGTATTAAAACGAGGATTCTAAATGGGGTAAGATCGTTATTTTTGTTGGTCACGTGATCGACATCCATATTGGAAATCGGGCCGACCAAGTGACGTGCCGCTAAGGGCATTGGGAAATGTAGTAGGTAGGATGGGTGGCTAGGTGGGCCGGGCTGAGTGGAGGGAGTGTATTGACAGAAGTGAGAGTGCTTTGTTCTCAGCTGGGGCGTGGTTAAATGCCACCAGGCCGGGAAATAGATACAGCTAATCATGCTGTGAGGATGGGAGAGAGGGATAAGCTATGGGTGTGAATTATGATCGTGGATAATAAAATATATAAAGAGGGGCACAAAAGTCTGACTGAATGGGCAAGATAAACCAAAATAAAATATAAATGGGGGAATGGAAGAGGGGAATGGAAGAGGGGTAATATAATGAAGGGATATAGATGTTACTGTGCAATTAGTACATATATTATACTGGATACATAAGGGAAAAGGTAAAGATGCATACATTTAGATAAAACTTATATAAAAGGAAATAAATGGAAATAAATATGAATAAGAATAAATACAAAAATTACAGGTGGCTGCAAATAAACTTTTTACAAAAGGCTTATTAGTTGCATAACAAATTAATAGCATAAACATTAAATATTAAATACATCATTGTTATTTAAGAGGTGATAAAGAATTATAAAAAAAAAATTTTTTATAAAAAATTGTAAAGGTCAAAATCTGCTTTTAACCCTTCTGGGTTAAGTGTTTTTAAAAAGAAAACCCAGTACATTTCTTTCTGACCTAAAATCTTTTTGATATCACCACCTCTCCATGGGAGTTTGTTTTGAATATTTTTATTGTTATCACAACATCACGCAGTTTGCAAACTTGTTTGTGGTAAAGCATGTGATCACCCGCGCAGGGGCGTAATCATCGGTACTTAAAGATGTATGCATTTTGTCGCCTACGCAGAGGTGGATTCGTCAAAGCATATGAAACATAACAGAAAAGTTCATATTCAGACATTTGTATTTTAATATGGTAATTAGGGCCTGTAATAGCAATGGAAATCTTAGTCTTAAGTCATCACTGTAAAGTCGGGTACCAATCTCTCAGTAATTCCTTGCAAAATTATAACATTAACATAACGGTTGGGTAATGTAGGCATAACGGAGTCTAAAATGTGCAGCCAGAAATTAAAGCATAGATATTTAGTGTGTTGTTAATGTGTCTAGCACGTGCCTACAGACCGTGATATGTTATAATTGTTTTTTGGTGTCCAATCTGCGAATTCTAATACTAAGCACTGTCCATGTGTGGCATGAAGCGCTTCATTAGGTTTCTGGTTGTTTGTGTATAAACTACCAACTTTTGCGTTAAGTATGAGTGACATTAGTTGAGCATTGTGTATTTAAAGAGTGGGCACTAATCGGTACTAGTCTGCTATTAAGTAAGCACCAAACTTTACCTAGCTCAAAAGGCGTAGTCATTTCTAAGTAAAGTGTGAGCATGTTGGTATACCGCCTGTTATGCCGCAATCGGCCATTATGTACGCGACAATAAACGGCAGTAATGTTTGGCCCCTAGGGGCATTTTAGCGTAGACTGCGTGTTTCTGCAGCGTTCTAAACTAGCATAATAATAAAGAACCAAAATATATATAATAGAATGCATAAACAAGCCTATGCAGTTTTAGGAGAAGTGGTCCATGTCAGTCCCCCGTGTTAATGTTTGCTGCGTGCTAGGCAATGTTGCTGCACCTCCTTATGAGTGTGGGGGATCTTCCCCGTGTCTGTGTCCTGTTCTTATCCTCTGTTACCTCTATGGTAGCTCTGTAATCCCAATCAGGGTGCCTCCTCGGGAGGGTGTATCCTCCCCCCCTCCCCCCCCCTCCCCCCCGTGGCTGTGTCTGCTGTTGCTGGCCGGCTGACCTTCACATAGCCATTGCCAGTATAGGCAGTCTGCATCCAACTCACGCGGGGGTTCCCGCTGTGGCCTGTGCCGCCGCCTTGTGGCCGGTTTATCCCCCGCCGGCCAAGGGGGGGAGGTGGGGCCGTGCCCCGGGCTGGGGGCCTCCCCATGCCGGGGTGCTTTTCGTGTTCTGCGGCGGTGTTTCGCTGCTCCACGGCACTATGCTGTAGGTAATGGCCGCTTGCCTTCTGACTCTCAGCTGCGTGGAGGCCGGGCCCGGTCCTCTCTGTTTGCCCGTCATGCTGTAAGTGTAATACGGCCATTGGGAGTGAGCTGATGCTGTTCTCCATTCATGGATGACGTGGTATCTTATTTTTGAGCGGTCTGAAGCGATTTTTAGTGCCTTTTTTGTTAGCTTTGCACTGGAGCCCATGTGAATGGTGTCCAGTCGGCCCGGCCCCGCCCCCTTCATGGGAGTTTGCATCTTTGCATCCCTATACATTTTAGTTATTTAGTTTTTTTTCATGTATTAAAAAGTGTTTTGACACGGAATGATTTGGATAGCCTTTTGTAATGCTGCGGCAATGTTCTGCCAGTCTGGTTTTAAGACACCGCGAGGTCATGCCCACATGTTGTAAGCCGCACGGACATTCAAGTAAATTTATAGCATTTTTAGTGTTGCAACTCACAATGTCTTTTATAGGGTATGATTTTTTTTGTTTTGTTTGATGTAAAATAGGTATTTTTTGTCTTTATGCTGTCATCTGTGGTTTTACACACTATACAAGTATTACATTTTAAAAAGCCTTTAGAGTTAGATAAAAAGGTGGAATTTTTGTTTGTGTGGTCTTTGGTGTAATTCTTGGTGAGGATAGTTTTAAAATTGGAAGCACCTCTAAAAACTATGCTGGGTTTTTCGGGGATAAAATCTCTTAAAACATTGTCTTGTTTTAAAATGTGCCAGTGCTTATTAATGATTTTTTTTTTTTTTTTTTAACAATTGTGCTTCTGTTATTAAAATAAAAAATGACAGGCATAAATAGAGAGTCTTTCGTGTATTTTTGGTTTGTATTCTTAAGGTTTCTTTCTTTATTGGTGACCCTTTCTAGAGTTTTATTAAAGTTAGTCTGCGTATAGTTTTTATCAATACATTTTTCTTTCAGTGATTGTGCTGGTTATTTAAAATCTTTAGTGTCTGAACAATTTCTTCAGAGCCGTAGAAATTGGCTTTTAGGGACGCCATAGAATCTAGGTTTAAAATGGCAACTTGATTGATCAATTACCGTGTTTGTGCAGACTTGTTTAAAAAAATGTTTTGTGTGGATGGTGCCTTCTTTAATAATAAATTCTAAATCTAAAAAATTAATGCTGTTGTTGCTGTGTTCTGTTATTAAGATAATTTAAAAATTGTGTTAGGAAAATTTCTGTACCCTTCCAGATAAAAAAAGGTGTAGTTTAGGGTCTGTGATTCCTGTGTTTGTTTGGGGGGGGGAGGGGGGGGTCTTTGTTTTACAATGCTCTGGTACTATCCACAATCTTGTGAGTGTATTAGGCTATGAAAGTGTGGCTTAGTAGAAATACCCATGTACAGGTAAATGATACTTCTAGCACTAACCTGCAGTTAGTACAGATAGCATTTCACACTGAAATGCCACTTTATATTAATAGACATGCCCCTACTCGCGGTATTGCGAGTAGGGGCACAATTTACTAATACTAAGTAATTTTTACTTAGTATTAGTAAATTTGGCTGAAAGACCACAAAAAAATTAATGCAGCTTCAGAATTAATTTAAATTGTATGCTGTCTAGGAGGTGGGAGGGTCTGGGAGGGAGGGTCTGCTGCTGATTGGCTGGAATGTGTCTGCTGACTGAGGTACAGGGTCAAAGTTTACTCAATGATGACGAATAGGGGGCGGACCGAACATCGCATATGTTCGCCATCTGTGGCGAACGCGAACATGCAATGTTCGCCAGGAACTATTCGCCAGCAAACCGTTCGGGACATCATCAGCGAACAAATCCAACGCTGTTTGTTTCACTGGTAATTATTCTGTGAGATATTAGAGCAATCCTAAATGGACCTTCCAACTGCGAGAAGTGTCAGTAGACGGATCGATGAAGATGCCAGCTGCCGAAGCATCCCAAATACAGAAAAACACCATCCGCTGATAGATCCATTGTACGTGGGGTTGCGACCTGTTTCCATGAGCTGCTAAGCTGACCTATTAGCCATTTTCCTGTAGGTGTAAAATGCTGAAGGTCATTTGCGGACTTAGGGCTGCGAGAAGGGTCACCAGGCGATGTGGCCTTGCAGGCAAATATCCAACCTCAAGGAACACGCCTAAGTCCACCACCAATTCCGTAATAGTTCCCTCATGACCTACCCGGTGAGTTGTCTCATCCGAGAATAATTTTTTTATGCAGGCAAGAGCGTGGTCAAAACTAGCTGTATCCTAAGTGGTTCCAGTATTCCAAATGGACTGTGCAATCTGTGGCTGCGGCTGCGGTAGAGAAAAGACTCCCAAAGGAAGTCCAATCAAGGTCCCAAACTGAACTTGTGTGGTGAAAAGGTGGTCGACTATTCTGGGGAATGTAAATCCCGGAAATATTCTAAAGGATGGGAACGTAAACCAGGGTTGAGATTTCCATCCAGATATATCATCATCTAAGAGTGATAAGATGTCCGGATCCAATGGTGATTGGGACCTGTATAACAAGGAAGAGCCCTCACGTGCTGTAATGAGAGAGTGAAATAATTTGATTACCCGTTTGTACGATCCTATTCCATGCCCGACCTGTCGAAATTCGTGGATGGGTTCCTGGTCTACACTCCACTTACGAGATAGGGTCTAATATAGTGAGACTCCAGGTCCCTGTACCCCTGAGTGTCCGGGCACGTAACTCCCAGTGTAGGCCCTAGGTCAAGGGACCCAGGAATGTGAATTCGAGTTACTGAAGTCAAGGCCTCCCTATAGAGGGATACCTCCCTTCTTAGCTTGGAGTCCCACATAGCGTTCTCTAATACACAGACAAGACATAAAGTCCCTTCACTCACGACAGGTGACTCCAGAGAGCAGATATAACGAAAAAACAAGGGCCTAGCTTCAACCGTCCGCAGCAGGTGTTGTCCCGTTTGAGAACGTCGGCAGCCATCTCCGAGCCTGCTACACATCCTGAGCAGTACTCCAGCGGTAGGTTGCATCCCAACTTGTGACGTCCGTCTAGGAGCCAGGGACACACAGGGTTTCTCCATAGAGTCCACAGTAGGTCTCCTTGATGTTAGTTGAATAGGTGGGTTAGCGAGAACACAAACCAAGACGGTTCCTGTGAGGGATATCGAGTATAGAAGGAGGGCCCTCCATATCCGAACCCTGTTCCCTAGATATGTGTTCAGAGGAGTAGGAGCAGTCCTGTCATCTCATCCCAAGATTGTAATGACCAGAGAACCCAAGTCGACCAAGGATTCCAGTCTTTCCATGTGATCCAAGCGCACAGTGTATCTGCAGACTGGGTTGTGGGCCTTCCCTAGTCTTGTTACCTGAGCAAGGCAGTGCCCGTTTGCTCTACGAAGGTCTCAGGATCTCATGTCACCTTGAGATGGCAAAAAAACTGTCTGCGCAGTTTGTTCGCAATGGTCTGAATATCTTAAACAGAGTGCAATTGCCTGTTTGATATAGCGCGGATTATACCAAAACCTGCACTCTTGTAACAACTGGGGCTCATCCGTTAGCCGTATCGTCTCCAGGAGTGTGTGTAAATAAGCGGGGAATCTCCCCCAGTAATACCTCTGAGTATTTCTCACGTGGGATACAGTGGTCTGGATCCAGTAGATCCATTATAGGAGGTGAAATAGAGGGATCCAGTCTAAACATGTATAACCTGCACGATCAGGCAGCCCTCTATAACGAAATCGGTAGCACGGTCATTAGATCTAATTGAATGCAGGAGGGACGCCCCTCTATGCAGTCATCATTGTCCTGTACAGGTACAAGCCTGTGTGATGAACAAATGGACGGCACCGTAGTGCGTTGAGTGTATGAGAGAGCCGCACTCTCTAATAATGTGACCGAATTCCGTGTCAGCGTCCGGCTGATAGCATGAGCGGGCCGCTCCCATTAATAAACAAACATTAGAGTCTACATCCGTGTCCGGTTCCCTCTATGAGAATGTGTCACTCAAGACATGTCCTCTGTATCCAGCTCTGTAACGGGCTGAGGTTGAGAGAGGGCTGCGCCCTCTAATAATGAATCAGTGTCCGGTTCAGTCTATGAGAGGGGTCCGCTCTCTACTCGTGAAAATAAAAATATCAGTCTCAGGCCGAGACGATGGAAGGCCGCACCCTCTTGTAATCCAAACTAGAGTCCATTAGAGACTCAGGGTGACTAACTGCGGGGTACACAATTTACTAATATCAGCATAAGACTGAGATCATGATGTGGGTCTCTCTCTGACCACGAGACCTCTCTCTCTCTGAATCTCTCACTTGAGAGATGGAATCAACTGGTAATAAACCAGATCGATGGTAGATGGAATAGTATACAACCTCGGGCCGTGTCCTTGCTTAATAACAGAAAGCGATGATGAGAAAATGCAACCTTCGGAAACCATGATGGAAACTACCAACGGACTGCCTGGATCCCGCGCACATGCGCGGGATCCAGGATGACTGTCGGTAGCCTGTGGAAAGCTGGAGACGTTCTCCGCAATCCTCAAGAGCCCGGGAGGTCGGAGGAGGTCAAGTCAGGCCTCTCGACGACCCGAGCGATAGGACAATAGGAAGCCACAAAAACAAAGAAACGACAAAAAATGTAGATAAAGGGAAATACGTACCTTGGAGAGAAGGTAAATAGCAGATCGGAAAAGCAAGTCAAGTAAACCCAACTGAAAGGGTCAGGAGCTAAAGCTTAGTTGCTGAAGGCAAGGAAACCGTGCTCCCCTGTTGGCATCTGAGCACTGGTCCCTGCTTGTACGAGATTCCCCTTGGAGATGTGCCGCCGCCGGGCTGGTGTAAACCGTGGTTGCGTGCCCGGGAATCTTCATAAAAGCTTTGCCCCTCAGAGCATGAACTGTAGGGCCTTCATCCTTCCAATCATATGTAGGTGCCCGTATCCTGGTGTCCTCTTGGATAGTATGTCAGCAGTGCTTGCCTGGACACCCACCTATCTCCATGTCAACAGTGGGTAATGAGCTTTCCTCAGTGATATTCCCCCAGGCCTGTGGCCAAAAGGGGGTTCGGGCACAGATAGATCAGGCCAACGATGGGCACAGGTAGAGCAGGCCAGACAGAAAGGCACAGACATAGTAGGCCAATCAAATAGGCGCAGAACTAGCAGGCCAATCAATGGGGCACAGACATAGCCGGCCAATCAATGGGGCACAGACAGTGCAGGCCAATCATAGGGGCACAGACAGAGCAGGCCAAACATAGGGGCACAGACAGAGCAGGTCAATGCTGGGTTGCATATTATATGAGTAATGGGGACCCCTGAGTTTGAGCAGAGTCCCCTAAATTCCTGTAAATCCTCAGGGTATCCTGTGACCTAGGACCCCTAGACATCAACCCTTTTAGACAGCGTAACACTGTGTGAATAAACCTTAACCAGGACTGGCAGTCCCTAAAGGCCCAGCAGGCAAAATAGTGGTATTCCAGCTGTATTGGGTATAAGCTGAAGTTGTTCCAGAGCTTATAGTGTCCATAAAATCAAGATATGCTGAGCAATACATTCCCTAAACTGTGAATTGGTATGCACATGTACATACAGATCTGTTTGAGATTCTTATCTTGTTATAGATCATCATCACACCATCTGAAGGGTAATGTACCAATGGTCTCTTTCAGGAGTAGGGCTAAACAAATGTCAATTCAATGAATCTCCCCATAGAACCTGATAAAATAGAATAGCATCAGCATAGACTGGTCTCCCATACCAGTTTGAGCCAGAGCCAGGTCTGCTTAGCTTTTAACATATGCCATGGACAGTGAATTCATACCAGAATAGTCTCATCTGAGACTCCATAGCTGGACCAGAATATATATACTGTGAAGCACATCAATCCTAGAGCTAACTAGCCAACTGGCTCTGTATACACCCTGTACAGAGTCTGTATAACTGAGTTTCATATATACCTGTAACTCACAGAAATCTGTGATATACACTGGCAGCAAAACTCACAGCAATCTGTGATATACACTGGCAGCAAAACTCACAGCAATCTGTGATATACACTGGCAGCAAACCTCACAGTAATCTGTGATATACACTGGCAGCAAAACTCACAGCAATCTGTGATATACACTGGCAGCAAAACTCACAGCAATCTGTGATATACACTGGCAGCAAAACTCACAGCAATCTGTGATATACACTGGCAGCAAAACGCACAGCAATCTGTGATATACACTGGCAGCAAAACGCACAGCAATCTGTGGTATACACTGTCAGTAAAACTCACAGAAATCTTAGATATAAACTGGGGGGGGGAGGGTGAAATCGAAGGGAGAGCAAACTGAATAGGTATCTCCAGGAACCCCCATAAAACCACTACAATGTAAAAGAAAATATCCCCAAAGAAAACCAGGGGAAGCAAAGAAGAGCCAAAATGCACAGTAATCTTAAAAAACTAAGCATAATTAATATAAATCATAGATAAATCATAATGAAACCCAAAGCCACCAACTAGAAGCAGGAGGCAGTGGTACTCTGACCTGTACTGACTGCGGAGCAGCAAAGAAAGAGAAAATGATGCATGGGGAGGGGAGTTTTATAGTACCTAACTTTTTTCTGATTGGTTGTTTTTCTGTGCCGCTGTGGAGTTCTAGTAAAGAGAGACTTAAAGAAATACGAAGCCTCCTGTCATGTTGTAAAATTCTGCTTAGTGGGTGCAGCAGGGATCAAAACTGTAGTGAGCACAGAGGGTGATAGGGGCTGTAGTGGGGTAGGAGAGATAGGGACTGTATTATGGGGGAATATGGGCTATGATGGGGGATAGGGCTGTGATAGAAGGGATAGGGGATTTGATAGGGGATAGGGTCTGTGATGGGTGGGATAGAGGCTGTAATTGACAAGATAGGGCCTATGATTTATGGGATATGGCTATGATGGGTTATAACAACTCTAATAAGAGACAGGAGTTGTGATCTCTCCCCATCAGCTGGGGATTCCCTTCTCTGAGAGAGCGATTAAGCAGCGCCAGCCATGTAGACTTTCCAGCCTAGCAAGTTACAAGCTTAGCAGGTGGCATCCAGGGGCTTGAGGAAAAATGCAGTTGCTCCCCCTCAAACACTTGCTGTGACAACTATGGGCATGGGTCATAGACCTCTTTAAAATAAGAAAACCTGTACAAAAATAACTTACACTCAGCACATGTTGTGTTGCAACATATGCCCTGTCTCCTCCCTGAAAGGAAAACCTTTTACTTGACACTCCTTGGATAGGATACCAGAATGTAGTGTGTGAAGAGATGGAGATAGTGTGCAGGGGCTATTTTGGGTGGGGGGGTGTAGGGGTTGTGTTGCGTGTGTGTGTGTAGGATAGAGGTTATGGTGTTTGTGTGTGAGAGATAGGGTTTTTTAGTTTGTTCAGTGGGATAAGGATGTGGTGTGTGAATGGAGGCATTGGGAGGCTGTAGTGTGTGCAGAAGGGATAGAGGTTTTACTGAGTGTGGGGGGTGAGTGGATGTGCTGAGTTTCAGGGTGCCATGGGCTGTACTTGGTTTGGTGAGGGCATGGGTGTAGGAACCCACAAAAATCTGGGGGGGACAGCATTTCTAAACTGGGAGTTGTTTATAACGTTAAATTTTAAGTGTGTGTGTGTGTGTGTGTGTGTGTGAAATATCTCACAACAAAAAAATATGCAAAAGGAACAGTTCTTTATTTATCAGATCACAGAAATTAACCAAACATTTGGCATATATTTCAGTTATTCCACTTAAAACTAGTGGTAATAATACTTTAAGTAATGCACTATTGCCTGATTTTAACAAAACAAAAGATCTTGTATATATACAATTAAATACTATAACTATATAAATAGACCCAATATTCTCAAAAGATCCTGTATAAATACAATTAAATACTATAACTATATAAATAGAACCAATATTCTCAAAAGATCTTGTATAAATACAATTAAATACTATAACTATATAAATAGAAACAATTTTGTAACTGCAGACAGAGTGAGACCCTCCAAGCACCACAACCACTGCAGCGTACTTCAGCTAACTAGGTGCAAGGTAGCTGTTCCTGTAAATATGTGCCTGCCACTGCCAGCTCACACATTAAAGAACGCAAGTTTTTAAAATCCAAAAACTTTTTTGCGGCGATCACAACACATTGCAAATTCCTTTGCTATGGCTTCAATGTCTAGTTTATCCATTATGTCTCTATGGATGTTGCATATAGCAACATGGTTCAAACATTTCTGGGTCATTGTGGACCTTAACCAGGTTTTTAATCTACGCAGTGCACTAAAACTTCTCTCAGCTTCACAGGAAGAAGCAGGAATAGTTATTAGGATTCTGACAAATTTTTCTACTTGAGAGAAAAAGCATCTTTCTCTGGCAGGCATCTTTTGCAAAATGTCTACAACCTCAGAGACTGAAGTGTACTTGTAAACACTTGATAAGGTGGTTATCTGGGCAGAGAGAAGATGATATTCAATCTCTGGATACTGGGGAAGAACATCACTAGCTTGTCCTGTTAACAGATCATTTTCCAGTTTTTCATATACAAGTAAGCCCTCTTGGTCAAAACGCTGCATTAACTGTGTCAATATAATATCCATTATTTGGAAATACTGAGGACAATAGTATTCCTTCACAGTCTTTGCATGAAATTGTTCAGTTGGCCCATGTTGAAGACGTTTAGGAATATTAGGTTGTCTTGGTACAGTAACCTCTTTTAGCTGGTATTTTTCCACTAAATTAATAGTGGTAGCAAGAACTCTTTCAAAGGACGTGTCACATCGTAACTTTTGTATAGCATCATGGGTCCGTTGTACACTTGCTAAAAGTCCTGATATAGTTTGTTCTCTGCCTTGCAAGGCTACATTCAGGCATTCTAAGATCTCCATGACGCTAAGAGAGATTTGAAGACCCAGTAGAGTTTTCCCTTGCCTAAACTGTTGTAGTAGGCCACGTGCACGTGGATTTATATCTCCACTACTTCTGGTATTTGCAATTTCTTCAAGTGTTTCCAAAATCAGCTGGTAATTATCCAGAACTTTTTTTTCACAGGCTTCACTCTAACAGTCCAGCGTGTTGGGCACAATGGTTTAATATGCAAGACTTTAATAGGCCCTTCAGCTTCACGATGCACAATTTCTGAAAATGTGTTTCTACATTTCATAGATTGCCCAAAGAGTTTGCCAAGATCTTGCACACACATAAGTGCATCTTCCATTATTGGACATTGATGTGCTGCGGCCTGAATAACTAAATTTGTGCAATGTGCACCGCAATGGACATAAATGGCAAGTGGTTGTTCTTACTTGATTAATGTCTGGGCACCATGATATTTACCAGCCATATTTGAAGCTCCATCATATGTTTGCCCTCGCAACATTGACATACAAAGCCCATTACGGCATAAAGCATCCTTGACAATCTGTGCGATTGCAGATCCACTTGTTTCATCAACTTGATATAGGCCTATGAAGTCCTCATGTGGGTACAAGTCTTCATCAACATAGCGGATACAGAAACTTTCTTGTTCTTGACCAGATATATCTTGTGTGCCATCAACAATAATTGCAAAGGCATTATTCCCAATCTGTTTCCGAATAAGGCGTAATACGGTGTGAGACAATAACTTCAAAATCTCATTTTGAATGTCGGGACTCATGTATTCTGCTTTGTGTGATATCCAATTTTTTAGATAAGACACATCATCTGCTCGTGCAAGCAGAAACTGTTTAAAATTGCCATCATTGTCTTCATGGCCACGAAGAGGGAGACCTTGTTTTGCAAACAGGGCTATTGTTTGTACTATCTTGATGAGACACAGCCATGCATCATTCTGTTGCTGTTGAATTTGTAGTGAAAGCTGAGTATTAATGGGTTGCGAATCTTTATGATGCAATAGTTGCTTCATGGAATATGTATGAGCAGAACAACTCTGATGTTTTTTAAACTTTTCAATAGCTTTTTTCCAATTTTTAAAGCCTACACACACAAATGCTGGCTCAGTGTTCTTTTCGAGTTGAGACAGATTCAGGACAGCTGCTTTAGCACAGTAGAAACATAGTACCCCTTCAAGAGTAAAACTATAGTGCAGCCATGGAAAGCTTTGGAACCAGCACTCTTGAAAATGTAGAACACGCTTCTTTGCCTTTTGCGTTACAATGGTCTGAGCTGGAATTGTTTTGTAGTCTGGTTGATTTGGTACCACTGCCGCTCGTAATGTTTTCTCATCATCAGCTGGAAGAGAAATGCCTTTTCCTTTCGTGTAGGTTTTAAATTTACTATGAACATCTTCTACAGTTTTGATTGCAGGACCACAAGCATGGTCTTCCTCACCATCACTACTTGAGTCACTCATGAGGCCAACTGCTTTTAAAGACACTGTCTCAGCATATTCCTTTTCTGGCTCAACAAAATGATGCCTGACTGGTGATTCAGTGATCTCTTTTTGTTGACATGCTTCTGAGCTTGATGAGGATGTATTTGCTTTACTAGGCTTTGTAAAAAACTTGCGGATATCCATTCTGACTTTCTTCACTCAAACTGACTTTTAAGCATAAACTAAGGTTCTAGAAAAGACAAATTATAAAGAAGAATGATAATACTGAATGATAACAAAAGATTTAAGAATAACATTAACTTTTTAATTTCTCTACAATAATTTGTTTATTATATCTAGCCCATTTTCTGACATAGCATCTTTAACCTAGTGCGTGTTCCAGAATTACTGCTAGATGCCCCCCCGGCAGCCGGCATACGTGACTTAGGCAGTCTGGAACTGTTCTAGGCATAAAATACATCTGTCATCTTAGCACACAGCGCACTGGTGACAGATGTAATGACATTCTCCCTTCCAGGTAGCGCTCCCAGTGCTGCCTGAATAGGAAAGCCTAGCTTTCCCCTCCCTCCCTCCCTCCCTCCCACCCTCCCTTCCTCCCACCTCACTTATGCAAATCCGTATCTCAAGCCAATAAATCAAACTATTAAAGGACCACTCCAGACACCCAGACCACTTCATCTTAATGAAGTGGTCTGGGTGCCAGGTCCAGCTAGGGTTAACCCATTTAGAGAAACTGCTATGTTTATAAATGGGTTAATCCAGCCCTCAAAGCCTCTAGTGGCTGTCTCTTTAACAGCCGCTAGAGGCGCTTGCGTGATTCTCACTGTGAAAATCACAGTGAGAGCACGCAAGCATCCATAGGAAAGCATTGATAATGCTTTCCTATGAGACCGGCTGAATGCGTGTGCAGCTCTTGCCGCGCGTGCGCATTCAGCCGAATGGGAGGAGAGGAGGAGAAGAGCTCCCCGCCCGGCGCTGGAATAAAAGGTAAGTGTTTCCTCTCCCCAGGCGGGAGGGGGACCCTGAGGGTGGGGACACCCTCAGGGCACTATAGTGCCAGGAAAACGAGTATGTTTTCCTGGCACTATAGTGGTCCTTTAAAGCAATCCAGAGAGGGTAATCTGAAGAGCACTATCCAGCAGTAAAGATCAACCCACATAGCATCAGTAAAAATCAACCCACATAGCATTAGTAAAAATCAACCCACATAGCATTAGTAAAAATCAACCCACATAGCATTAGTAAAAATCAACCCACATAGCATTAGTAAAAATCAACAAATCAAGCAATGCTATGCTGAAATGTTAGTTGATTTTTACTGATGCTCTGATAGCATCAGTAAAAATGAACCGACATATAGCATTAATAAAAATTAACCGACATATAGCATTAGTAAAAATAAACCGACATATAGCATTAGTAAAAATAAACCGACATATAGCATTAGTAAAAATAAACCGACATATAGCATTAGTAAAAATAAACCGACATATAGCATTAGTAAAAATAAACCGGCATATAGCATTAGTAAAAATAAACCCACATTGTGGTGGAATCTCGGTAAAAATAAATTTAGTAGGCCAAGATTACCACGTGGCATGTGTACGTGCATATGCTGACGTATCGATCAGTTGGTTGCACGAGGCAAGATACGATCAGTAGTGTACGGAGCATGTGCAAGAATACAGGATGTAGTATTCCCCCTCCTCCATTGTGCTGGACAAGCCATGCGGTCAAGCAGGAAGTTAATTCTTATTTGTATTGATTGGTCAAGAGAATGTGCGGGTGGAGCTTAATATGGGAGGAGTTATGTGCCTATATAGGGAGCCTGCACTATTGTCCGGGACTCAGAACTTGTGGTATTTTGGTGACGCTAGTCCCTCTGAGTCCCGATCGGTGATCCAATAAAGAATCTCTTCCTTCCTGAAGAAACCTGTGTCCATCTCTCTGTGCTTCGCTTCCGTCAGTTTCTCCGGTATCATTTGGTGCATTGGCCGGGAAGCTCATCGTTCAACGGTAGCTGAGAGGCAGAGGCGTGAGACGGTCTATCTTTGCCCACGTTCTCTACGGCTGCACCCCTGAACTTCTGCGTGGACCTCCCTTCGTCTCGGCGCCACTGGTCTGTTGTCCAGGAGATCATCGGCCTGTACGTGAGAAGTGCTGGGGTGTCCCCGTCGATGAGTGTGAACTCAGGTTCAGGAACGAGGAGGTAAGACAACTGCTGTTTTAGACGGCAGAACCCACTAGGGGTATACCGATTGTGCGGTAGGCCCAAAGGGGTTTGAATCTGTGTATCTGCCCCCTCTGTCGGAGGGAAGGAGCGAAGGCGCACCGCTCGATCGAACGCTCTTTAGTCAGACCGTTTGATTTTGTTAGTCAGGCGGGGCTCTGGTGTAAATAGCCCTAGCCGGACACCGGTGTCTTGTCTAGACTAGCGTTCTAGGGTGTATATTTTGTTCGCTAGGTCGGAGGGACCGGGAGACTAAGCGGCGTCTGTGTAAATTCGGTTCGCTAGCTCTCAACCTATCTGGGCTAAGTGGGAAGGCGTGTAAATTTGGAACCCACTAGACTTTTGATAGTGCGACTAAGAGGCGTCTGTGTAAATTCGGTCCTCTAGCTCGCTATATATGGTGATTGGGCAGTGTGGCTAACCAAAACGTATGTAGATTGTTTTTAGGTAGTCCATTCAAGGTACTGGCCAATAGTTTAGTTGGGAATTGTAAATGTGTTAACGATTGTTTAGTAAAGTGTATATCTTGTTAGATAGCGCGAGCTCAGCCGTCTAGCGAGAGTGTTAATAGTGTGTTGCTGTATTATAGTGCACGGTACCATAACCCTGTATATTTACTGACACTGTATATAAGTACTAATCATTGTCGTCCATTGCATGTTTAACACCATAACCACTAATAATTGTATTGTGACCTTAACTTGTGCTTTGACCTATGCTAACCGTACTGTAACCGCTATTTGTAAAAGACGATGTTACTGGGGTGTGTTATAGACGGGTAATTCGTATATAGAGAATTATAGCGTGGGTGACTGTATAGTTACGCCAAAGGGCATAATATTGATTATTTAGTGACTGGTGTAACAGCTGTGTGTGTACGGGAATTCCCTGAGTGTTTATTGTTATTGTGTACGTTTCACTTGGTAACCGTACCACGTGGTGCTGTTGCCAGAGGAAACGGGTGTGACTGTTGAATAGTACGTGTGTATAGTATTCGTTGTCGATGACGTTCCATTGTTAAGTATGGGCGCGTCGCAGTCAACGATTCCGGATCCCTTAGGTTGTATGGTGAAGAATTTTAAAAAGGGATTCAAAACTTGTGATTTTGGGGTTAAAATGTCTCCTGTACGTTTGGTCACTTTGTGTACTAGGGAGTGGCCTACTTTGGTTGCGGCATGGCCGCCACGTGGCAGTTTGGATCCAACTCTGGTACAGCGCTTACACGTGGCTGTATCAGGTAGGCCTGAACTTTACGGCCAGTTTCCTTATATTGATTGTTGGAGACAGGCCGTAAATGACTCGCCAAAATGGCTCCAGACATGCCACGAGGAGCAGTGTCGCCTCATGGTAGCTAGGACTTGTTTGTCCACTAGGACTGGTGTTAGGCCCATTTTGGACACGCCCCCTGAGTCCGAGATCCCTTTGCCGCCCCCTTACTTTCCGTTAAGAGGAAGTGACGCAAATGCAGGAAGTCCTGCACCCCTCCCCTCATTGCCCTCATCCACTTCCGCTTCCTCCTCTAGTACAGGATCCACCCCCCCTCGTACTAAATCTCCCCTTCCGGAATCAGAACCAACCCCATTAAAAACGAATATCCTGATTTGGCGCCACTTCAGACTTCCGGTCAAGCTTCATCTAGCTCGGCTCGAAGTGTTTTATTTACAACCTTTTCCCAAAACCAAGCTCCCACATCCCCATACCCTATTTCTCCCCGACTGGAACCTATGACTGACGCCCCTCCACGTAGCCCCATACAGACCCGACAGCTGACCGGTGCCCAACAATTAAAACACTATCAGATGCCTCTTCGTCTGAATCCTGGGTCAGCCTATATCGATGCCGCAGGCCAAATGGCACATGCTGACCCAGTCTTTGTATATGTCCCATTCACGACAACCGATCTCTTAAATTGGAAGACCCACAATTCCTCGTATACTGAGAAACCACAAGCTATGACTGATCTGTTCACCTCAATAGTACAGACACATAACCCGACATGGGCTGATTGCCAGCAGTTATTAATGACTTTATTCAACAATGAGGAAAGGACAAGAATTAATCAAGCGGCCATTAAAGCACTAGAGGATAAAGCCCGTACTTTAAACCAAGCCAATCCATCAGCATGGGCCGCAACACATTATCCCAACACCGATCCCGATTGGAATGTAAATGGTGCTGATATGGTTCAACTCAGAGCCTATAGAGACGCTATAATTGCTGGCATGAAAGCCGGAGGAAAGAAAGCCATTAACATGTCGAAGACAGTTGAGGTGATTCAGAAAAGTGATGAAGCGCCCAGTGTCTTTTATGACCGATTATTGGAGGCATACCGCTTGTATACCCCCTTTAATCCAGAAGACGCAGACAATTCCCGAATGGTGAACTCCGCCTTTGTCAGCCAAGCTTATGGAGATATTAAGCGCAAGCTACAAAAGTTAGAAGGGTTTGCAGGTATGTCCATCACCCAACTAATGGAGATAGCGAATAAGGTATACATGAATAGGGAAACAGAAAGTAAGAAAGAGGAAGAGCGCAAGATGCGTAGAAAGGCAGACATGCTAGCGGTAGCGATCGCAGGCGTAGATAGACGGGGCCCAGATAGAGGCGATAGTAGATGGAATGAGGAACCTCTAAGTAGAAATCAGTGCGCATACTGTAGGGAAGAAGGGCATTGGAGAAATGAGTGTCCTCGAAGAGAACAGTGTGAGAAAGACAGACCTAGGATAGGTTATGGAAACTTTAGAGGCAGAGCGAGAGGTAGAGGAGGCCCCGGAGGGAGTAATGGTAATAGAGGGAGCAATGGGAACAGAGGAAGTGTTAGGGAAGATAGATATATCCCAGCAGCGCAAAGGTCCCGCGATAGAGAAGGCAGGGACTTTGTAGGATTGGCTGACACGGTCATGGAGGACTATTGATACCGACCGGGCTCCATCCCCCTTGGTCGAGCGGAGCCTATGGTCGATGTATCAATAGGGGGAAAAAGGAGTGCGTTCATGATCGACACTGGTGCTGAACATTCGGTGGTGACTAACCCAGTTGCTCCTCCATCTGGAAGAACTATTACTGTAATAGGAGCAACTGGAAGAAGTGCTGCAAAACCGGTTCTTAAAAGTCGACTCTGTACATTGGGAGGCCACGTAGTAAAACATCAATTCCTTTATATGCCTGAATGTCCAGTCCAATTGCTGGGACGTGATATGCTATCAAAATTACAAGCGCAGATTACGTTCCTACCAAATGGAACAACATCCTTAAAGTTTAATGGACCTTCAGGTATCATGACATTATCCGTACCAAAGGAAGAAGAGTGGCGACTTTATACAGCGTTGACTAGCCAAAACCCTAGGAGTGATGAGACATTATTTAACATACCAGGAGTTTGGGCAGAGAACAACCCACCAGGACTGGCCCGCAATATTCCACCTATAAAAATTGAACTAAAACTTGGGGTTTATCCAGTGAGCCTAAGACAATACCACATCCCGCAGAAGGCTAAGAAGAACATCCAATCCTATCTGGATAAGTTCATACGGTATGGTATCCTAAAATTCTGTACTTCCCCCTGGAACACCCCATTGCTGCCTGTTCAAAAGCCCGGTACAGATGAGTATCGACCTGTGCAGGACTTGAGAGCAGTCAATGATGCGGTTGTTAGTATACATCCAGTTGTACCCAATCCATATAACCTGCTTGCTTTAATTCCGGGCGGGGCTACTTACTTTACAGTCTTAGACCTCAAAGATGCCTTCTTTTGCCTCCGAATTGCCGCAGAAAGTCAATGTATTTTCGCTTTCCAATGGGAGAACGCTGTAACGGGCTCAAAACGCCAAATGACTTGGACAAGACTGCCCCAAGGGTTTAAAAATTCACCTACCCTATTTGGTTCAGCCCTAAGTCAAGATCTACTGGATTTCGAGTCCATCCCAGGAGAGTGTGTATTGTTACAATATGTAGATGACTTGTTGATAGCAGCAGTTACAAAAGAAATCTGTCAGCAAGCAACGCACGATCTACTACACATTCTCTGGAAGGCAGGATACAAGGTGTCTAGAAAGAAGGCTCAGTTGTGTTTGCCAACTGTCAAATATCTGGGATTCCATATCTCTGAAGGTCAAAGAATTATGGGGCCAGAGAGAAAAGAAGCTGTGTGCCAAATACCGATACCCAAGAATAGAAGACAAGTGCGAGAATTCTTGGGGGCAGCAGGCTTCTGTAGGATATGGATTCCCAGCTATGCGATACTGGCAAAACCTCTGTACGCAGCTATCAAAGGTACAGAGCACGACCCCTTCTTATGGACCCAAGAACAGCAAACGGCATTTGAAGATGTGAAGAAGGCTTTGATGAGTGCCCCAGCATTAGGTCTACCTGATCACACACGACCATTCTACTTATATGTACACGAGCAAAGAAGAATGGCTGTGGGAGTATTGACACAGTACTTGGGATCATGGCAAAGACCTGTTGCCTACATGTCTAAGCAATTGGATGCAGTGGCCAGCGGACTTCCACCTTGTCTAAGAGCCGTAGCTGCAGCCGCCCTGCTAGTAGCTGAAGCCGATAAACTCACTCTGGGTCAAGAACTTTATGTACGAGTCCCACATGCAGTACAGACGTTGTTGGATTACAAAGGAAATCATTGGTTTAGTAACAGCCGTATGACCAAGTATCAAGCAATGTTGTGTGAAAACCCCAGAGTGCATTTAGAGACTGTAAACACCTTAAATCCAGCTACCCTTTTGCCACAACCTACTGAAAGTCAACATGATTGTTTGGAAGTAATGGATGAAGTATTCTCAAGTAGACCAGATCTTCGTGATTTTCCCATCCAGAACCCCGATGTTCAATATTATACCGACGGCAGTAGTTATGTGAAAGAAGGGATCCGCTATGCAGGATATGCAGTGACAACAATAGACAAGGTGATAGAAGCTCGGCCACTGGCGAAAGGAACATCAGCACAAAAGGCAGAATTGATAGCACTGACACAAGCGTTACAATTGGCTGAAGGTTTAAGAGTGAACATCTACACGGACTCCAAATATGCGTTTTTAACCACTCATGCCCACGGAGCTTTGTATAAAGAAAGAGGACTACTGAATTCAGAAGGCAAAGAAATCAAATACGCAGCTGAAATCCTACAACTATTGGAAGCAGTGTGGGAGCCGAAAGAAGTCGGTATCATACATTGTCGAGCGCATCTGAGAGGAGATGGTGATGTAACCAAGGGAAATCGGATGGCAGATAGTGCAGCTAAGCGTGCTGCTGAATCAGGAAGACAGGAGTATGTGGGGCATATAGCTGCTCTTATACCAACTCCACTGTCTCAATGGACTCCAGTTTATACAGCTCAAGAAGAGGAGTGGTTAAAGACTGAACCAGGAAAGTATTTGGAGAACAAGTGGTATCAGCTAGAAGATGGAAGAATAGTCATACCAGCATCACTAGCGGTAGAAATTGTCCAAATTTATCACAACGGGACACATTCTGGGAGAGACAGTACTGAAGAATCTCTCAGAAAACATTTCTACATACCAAGATTGTCCAACTTGACTCAGGCCATTGTACGAAGATGTGTAACGTGTGCTAAAAATAATGCAAGACAAGGACCAGTAAAGCCACCAGGAGTCCAGTTTATGGGGGGACTCCCCATGTCCGATCTACAAATAGACTTTACAGTGATGCCTAAATCGGGTGGACATCATTACCTGCTGGTAATTGTGTGCACCTATTCAGGCTGGGTAGAAGCATGTCCTACTCGTACAGAGAAAGCAGGAGAAGTTGTGAGATTCCTGCTACGAGAAATAATACCCCGATATGGACTACCCTGTTCTATAGGATCGGACAATGGTCCAGCTTTTGTTCATCAGTGCCTACAACAACTGACTCATATGCTTGGTATAAAGTGGAGGCTTCATACTGCATATAGACCCCAGAGCTCTGGTAAGGTAGAGAGAATGAATAGAACTATTAAGAACCAGTTGGCTAAAATGTGTCAGGAAACCCAACTTAAGTGGAACGTTCTCTTACCCATAGCTCTATTGCGAATCCGCAGTACCCCTACCAGAAGGATGGGCCTCTCTCCTTTTGAAATCATGTATGGACGACCACCTCCCGTACTTGGTAACTTAAGGGGGGACTTGAGTCAGTTGGGAGAAGGAATTACCCGGCAGCAGGTTGTAGAGTTGGGTAAGACTATGGAGGAGGTACAGAAATGGGTACAAGATAGATTACCTGTGAATATTTATCCCCCTGTTCATAGTTATCATCCAGGAGATCAAGTGTGGATTAAAGAGTGGAATAATGTACCGTTAGGGCCCAAGTGGAGAGGTCCTTATGTTGTTCTTTTGTCTACCCCTACAGCGATAAAAGTAGCCGAAGTGACTCCGTGGATACATCACTCCAGGGTTAAACCAGCAGCAGTCGATTCTTGGCAAGTTACAGCAGATCCAGAGAATCCCTGCAAGATCCGGTTAAAACGCACTACTCAGTCGGAGTAACGAGGAACTATTGTGGATTACAAATTTTATTGTTACAGGGATTTGGTGAAGTGAGTGTTTTTAGACGGCCATAATAAAGCCTGTCCGCTTACCGACATATAGTGTATAAGCCAGGGAAAGTCTCGAAGGGACTCCTGTGAAGACGAGCAGAACTCCATTCCTTGCAGCCCTTACATCCTGGAAGCTGAGGTGCCTTCGCACGGACGAAGACTGAGGATGACGGCGAAAGATGTGTTGATGATAGTGTTTATTTATGTGTGTTTTTATATTCAGGAAGGTAGAGGTACCGACACTCCTAGCTGTGAGGTATGCATTAAGACTACAAGAACAGGTAACCATATTTCCCAAACCCTAATTTGGCATTCACAATACGAGTGTAAAGGAGATGTATCGAGATGTAGATACCTAAATATAGACTATAGTGTGTGCCATTTAGGAGTAGGAGAACCTAAGTGCTTCAGTCCGGAGTATCAACCCCGTACAATTTGGTTGACTCTCAGGAATGGAGATCCTCAGGGGACCCTAATTAATAAGACGGTGTTAGAATCCGTACATTCTTCGGGTGTTCTGCTATTTGATGCGTGTAAGGCGATATCAAGTGGTAGAAAGCCGTGGAATGTATGTGGGGATCTTAGATGGGAGAGGACGTATGGGTCTAATGATAAATATATTTGTCCCAGTAGTAAAAATAAATATGTTAGTCCTAGATGATAATAAATAAAAAGAATAAGACAGCGCTAGATAACTTTTGGCAGCAACCTTAAAAAAAGGGAATCCCTCAAACCCTTTGAAATAAGATAAATAAATACAATAAAAAAGGCTGCGCACAAATATAAAATCCAATGGTTAAACAAAAAAGGAGAGAAATAGTCCAGCTATTGTGTCCTTACAAGTGTCCTTGGATGTTGAGGTCTTCTACTTGTATAGTGGTATCACTTGATATGAAAGATAAAAAGGAACAAGGAACAACCAATGGTGTAGTACGTAAAATTCAGGTATAGGTGTGAAAAGAAATAGTATAAAACTCACATTTACCAGAGCTAATATCCAGCTCTGGAGTGAAGTGCGTACAGCGGTTTAATCCCCGCTTATGGGATATAAGGCAGGTTCCTCTCCGTGAGTGGTTTTCGATTCTCGGAATAAAAAGAAGAAACAGCCAATAGTGCTCACAGTGAGCACTATTGGCTGTTTCTTCTTTTTATTCCGAGAATCGAAAACCACTCACGGAGAGGAACCTGCCTTATATCCCATAAGCGGGGATTAAACCGCTGTACGCACTTCACTCCAGAGCTGGATATTAGCTCTGGTAAATGTGAGTTTTATACTATTTCTTTTCACACCTATACCTGAATTTTACGTACTACACCATTGGTTGTTCCTTGTTCCTTTTTATCTTTCATATCAAGTGATACCACTATACAAGTAGAAGACCTCAACATCCAAGGACACTTGTAAGGACACAATAGCTGGACTATTTCTCTCCTTTTTTGTTTAACCATTGGATTTTATATTTGTGCGCAGCCTTTTTTATTGTATTTATTTATGTTAGTCCTAGATGCCCGAATAAAGACTATAACTTTTGCCCATATTGGTCTTGTGTGGGGTGGGCGACTTGGGGACAGACAGTAGACAAAGACATGATAGTGACTAAGTTGCCTACCAGCCCATATTGTAAGTCTATGGAATGTAATCCCATCCATATACTTATAAATAACCCCGATAAGTTCTTAGACAAATATGGCAATTTATTTGGGTTTCAGATATACGGGACGGGTTTAGATCCTGGGACAGTATTGTTTATAGGGATAGAGACTGATACGGTATCCTCCCAAACTCATCAAGTATACCATTCCTTTTATGAAGAGATGAGCATAGATAATAAGATCCCCCATAATGCTAAAAACCTGTTTATTGATTTAGCCGAAAGTATTGCCGGTAGTCTTAATGTTACCAACTGCTATGTGTGTGGAGGTACTAACATGGGAGACCAATGGCCTTGGGAAGCAAAGGAGGTAATGTCCGGTTCTGAGGCAGTTGACCAATTAATATCTACACAAGCCGATTATCATATGAGTGTTAGAGGTAAATCTGAGTGGAGATTAAAGACCTCCATCATAGGTTATGTTTGCATAGCAAGGAAAGGAATAATGTATAATACTTCTGTAGGAGAATTAACTTGTCTAGGGCAAAAAGCTTATGATGATGATACAAAGAATACAACTTGGTGGTCGGCTTCAAATGTCTCAGAACCATCTAACCCGTTTGCTAGATACGCCAATTTAAAGGATGTGTGGTTTGATTTATCTATCACATCTACCTGGAGAGCCCCAGCAAATTTGTACTGGATCTGTGGTAAGAAAGCCTATTCGGAGTTGCCACAGGACTGGGAAGGGGCATGTGTGTTGGGTATGCTCAAACCGTCCTTCTTCTTGTTACCGATTGAAACAGGTGAGACTTTAGGTGTTAAAGTGTATGATGTGAATCATAGGAAGAAAAGGGGACCCATAGAGATAGGCGCCTGGGAAGATGATGAATGGCCTCCCCAGCGTATCATAGATTATTATGGGCCAGCCACGTGGGCTGAGGATGGTACCTTTGGTTACAGAACCCCTATTTATATGCTCAACCGTATTATAAGATTACAGGCGGTGGTTGAGATTATTACTAACGAAACATCACAAGCGCTCAATCTCCTAGCGAAGCATAACACCAGGATGAGGACGGCAGTCTACCAAAATAGATTAGCCTTGGATTACCTTTTGGCAGTAGAGGGAGGTGTATGTGGGAAGTTTAACCTGAGTAATTGCTGTCTTCAAATAGATGACGAAGGGCAAGCAATAGCTGAGCTTACTAGCCATATGGTTAAACTAGCGCATGTGCCTACTCAGGTATGGAAAGGGTATAATCCAAGTAGTTGGTTTGGTAGCTGGTATGAGTGGTTTGGAGGGCTTAAGGCAGTGGTAGGTGGAGTCCTACTGATTTTAATGTTGTGTCTACTCCTGCCGTGTCTTATACCCTTAGTAGTTAGGTCTGTGCAAAGCCTGATAGAAAATATAGCAGAGAGGAAGGCTGCTGCACAGATAATGGCAATTTATAAATATAAGGCTCTAGATCAGGGAGAACCACTGCAGGAAGATGAGTGTTGAAGATTCACATCATAGATAAGTCTGGTCTGGTTCAAGGTAACTTGCGGTGTATGCAAACCAAGGTTAAAGTGATGCCTCAAGTAATTGTAAAATATCAAGAGGCATCAAAGGGGGGAATGTGGTGGAATCTCGGTAAAAATAAATTTAGTAGGCCAAGATTACCACGTGGCATGTGTACGTGCATATGCTGACGTATCGATCAGTTGCTTGCACGAGGCAAGATACGATCAGTAGTGTACGGAGCATGTGCAAGAATACAGGATGTAGTATTCCCCCTCCTCCATTGTGCTGGACAAGCCATGCGGTCAAGCAGGAAGTTAATTCTTATTTGTATTGATTGGTCAAGAGAATGTGCGGGTGGAGCTTAATATCGGAGGAGTTATGTGCCTATATAGGGAGCCTGCACTATTGTCCGGGACTCAGAACTTGTGGTATTTTGGTGACGCTAGTCCCTCTGAGTCCCGATCGGTGATCCAATAAAGAATCTCTTCCTTCCTGAAGAAACCTGTGTCCATCTCTCTGTGCTTCGCTTCCGTCAGTTTCTCCGGTATCAACATGGCATCAGTAAAAATTAACCGGTATAGCAGCAGTAAAAATAAACCGACATATAGCATTAGTAAAAATAAACCCACATGGCATCAGTAAAAATTAACCGGTATAGCAGCAGTAAAAATAAACCCACATGGGCATCAGTAAAAATTAACCGGTATAGAAGCAGTAAAAATAAACCCACATGGCATCAGTAAAAAATAACCGGTATAGCAGCAGTAAAAATAAACTGGTATAGCAGCAGTAAAAAAAAAAAACACATGGCATCAGTAAAAATTAACCGGTATAGCAGCAGTAAAAATAAACTGGTATAGCAGCAGTAAAAATAAACCCACATGGCATCTGTAAAAATTAACCGTTATAGAAGCAGTAAAAATAAACCCACATGGCATCAGTAAAAATTAACCGGTATAGCAGCAGTAAAAATAAACCCACATGGCATCAGTAAAAATAAACCCACATGGCAGCAGTAAAAATAAACTGGTATAGCAGCAGTAAAAATAAACCCACATGGCATCAGTAAAAATAAACCCACATGGCATCAGTAAAAATTAACCGGTATAGCAGCAGTAAAAATAAACCCACATGGCAGCAGTAAAAATTAACCGGTATAGCAGCAGTAAAAATTAACCGGTATAGCAGCAGTAAAAATAAACTGGTATAGCATTACTAAAAAAACAAAGTATGGGCTAAACTGCATTGTGTTTTACAGTCACAGGGAAAAATGCTATATAATATAATGTTTTTTATTTTTTTTTATATTGTTAGAATAGGGGCCACTAGTCTTGAGAAGCAACAGGAATTACCATGCTACATAAAACAGTATATTATTGCTAATGCTACACAAAACACAATTATTGCTAATATTTACACATTACTAATTAACACAATTATTGCTAATATTTACACATTATTTAATTAACACAATTATTGCTAATATTTACACATTACTAATTAACACAATTATTGCTAATATTTACACATTACTAATTAACACAATTATTGCTAATATTTCCACATGACTAATTAACACAATTATTGCTAATATTTACACGACTAATTAACACAATTATTGCTAATATTTACACATGATTTAATTAACACAGCAACATTATAAACATTACTTACCCAGGCTGTGTCTCTGTGGTCCCAGCAGTGCAGGTGAGCCAGCAGCTTTGCTTGGAGAGTTGGAGTTGATTCAACTCAGTTGAAGCCAAGGTTCCTCCCTGACAGGCTGCCACTGGAGTTCAGACATGTGCTGTGCGTCTGCAGCACATTCCGCCCGTGCCACACTGAAACCGGAAGGAGACCCCGGAGTGCCGATCACGCGGTTCCGCCTGTTCGTGTGTAACAGGTACACTGGTGCATTCGGAAGCCGAATCCGAATGCACCGAAATGTCATCAGCGCCGCGGTGTCAGCACTCCGACCGTCTCCTAGACTCCTCGGACAGTCGGACTTCTCTTTTCCCAGTCCTAACCTGGGGGGGATTTCAGCATACCTGTCCCCCCCGCATTATTTCCTGGGGGGGATCCGTCCCCCCCGCTTCCTACGCCCATGGGTGAGGGAATTATTAAATATATTTTTTTTTTTGCCTAGATTAGGTGTTTTTAAAAAACTTTTAAAAACTAATAAAATCTGTCAACATTGAAGTTGCTGTTTAGTAGATAGGAGAGTGCGCTGGATCTTGTGTATTGTTTATTGTATAATATGGCCCCCAGCCGCACCCCATTTAAGCATGTTCAGGTGAGTGCAACCATCCCCCATGTTTCATATATATATATATATATTTTGGAGTCTAGCCAACTCCTTGGTTTTGCAAGGTGCCTCATCTCAGGTCTCTATTTAGCCTTGTACTGCAGAGAGCCTCAGATGGAATTTTTCCCAAGTAAGTGGGTTAATCTCATAAGAGCAGATATTAGACTGTGAGAGTAGGACCTGCCAAAGATGGGGTACATTGACGTTGTGGCAGGCTTATGCAATGTATGATCATAAGAAAAAGCAAAGAACAAACAGTTAAACGTCTCTGGGTGTACACCTATACAGACTTCCCCAGAGGTAACCCAAGGGGATAGTAACAGGTGCCACGCAGGGACAAATGTACTGGTTTGAGACTCCAGATATCTCAGGAGTGGCTTAACCCCAGATAGACAAAAACCAACAACAAATACAAAATGTGGTCAGTCTCAGTGTGATACTTGAGACTGGCTACATATCTGGAAATATATATAGCGATAGAGTCTAATGCAACAGTCCTGGCTTGCAAGGCTGTGATAGTAACTAGAGACCCATCAACAGAAAAAATAATAATAGTAATAATTAAATAAAGTATATACAGGTGGTACTAGAATTCCATGCCAACCAAAGGGGGTATAGGTAGGGATATAATTACGCCATATAACCTCATGTCTCAACCCTAGTTACCAGCTTTATTATAATTCGCTATAAGGGAATGAGTATCCAGTGGCTAGGTCCCAGCCATAAATACCTCCTAGGAGATGTCCATAATTAGTATAACAGAAGCTCCAGATAGAGCTAACTCAGAGAGAGAGGGAGATAGAAGTTAGTATATAGTAGTAATAAGCAGTCAAAAACAGACTGATAGTTTAAATTAAGAAGCCTCTCTCCCTGTAAATCTAACTAGACAGGCATAGGAAAGATAGAAGGAAAGTAAATTACATTAGGTGATAATCATGGTGCTACATCCACCAGTGCCCAGTGCTCATATATATCATATGAGAAGAAAAACGCCCAACGTACGTTTCGGTGCTATAGAGAAGCACCTTCGTCAGGGGCCAACATAAAACTGATAAGAAGTCTCTTATATATGAAATATGCCAAGACCAATAGGAACTGTGGGAGTAGTAAAGTTCCAGCTGTACTGCATCTCCCTCATGGAGATCCTATCACCGCGTCATTGCGGACCACAAGATGTACATGGGGGTGGGGTTTAGTTCCGATCACGTGACCCGGCATGCCGCGAATCATGTGGTCTAACCGGCAGAGCGTAGGGTCACGTGGTCTGTGCGTCAGAGCGTCGGGAGGGCTGGATCACGTCGTGGGCGTGACCAAATATGCAGAGTGTATGACGATCCTCAGTGACATCTAATTGTTTCCCCGCCCATCCGAGTCAGTTGGGCGGGTACGTAGAGAGGCAAGGAGGATACACAAGAACGAACTCCAGTGAAAATAGCCCAGAGGAAGCTATCAGCATAATTATACTGCATGCAAAAAGGCAAATTAGCTGTATATACAGGTCCCAATGAACCCCCATAGTGCCCTGTCATATTTATGCTGTATGAGACACTAAGATTACTCATCCATCATTAATATCCATAGAATGGTAATCTATATTCCAAATGTGTCTCGGAATGGCATCCAGATTATGTATATCCAGATACTAATTATGTATTAAAGATTTAAATCAGTTCTGAATGGTTATGATGATTCAACAGATAAGAGTCAAGGGAAAACTGAAAGTGGTACACCCACACCAAAAGACTTCAGTTTGATGTGAGTCATAATCACATATCCAGTGGGTATACTGAGGGATCACTGCTGTAAATAGGTCCAAATGTATATGTGACAGTGCACCCCATAGGATGTACAAAGATGAGAGTAAATAAAGGAGTATACCTATCTCTATATGTCATAGAGACGTCATCTTGGTACTCCGTTATTATGGTCATTTAAGTGGTATTCATGTCAAAATAATATAGCAAATGAAAACATTTTAAGAATTGAAAAAATATATATACATCTAAACTAAACACTACACACGCTATATTACAAAATTTACAAGTGTATCAGGCGTATTAAGCTTATTTACAAAGGTATAAATGTATCCCATGTAGATTACAGACACAAAGGAGAAACGTATGGATGTAGGAATAATGTCTCAGACCAGGTATCATCAGTCTGAAATGAAGGGTGTATATGAAAAACCCTCATTTAGTCCAGACGTTGACAGGGTTTTGAGCTTATAGATCCAGAAGCTCTCTCTTTGAAGTAGTCTTTTATCTAGGTCTCCCCCTCTTGGTCCGAGTGTGACCCTTTCAATGCCACAGAATCTGATCCCTCCAGGGGACCCCCCATGGTGTAGTTTCAAATGTTTCGAAACTGGGGTATCAATTTGTCTTCTAGGGTTAACTGAGTTGACATGTTCCCTTATTCTCAATTTAAACTTACGGGAAGTTTTTCCCACGTATAGTTTATTGCATGAGCAAGAGAGCAGGTATACAAGACCCTTAGACTGACAGTTAAAAAAGTTGCGAACTTTAAATTCCTGTGTCCCTGAAGAGTCTGGAAAGGTTTTGGAGGGTCAGCGTATAAACTTGCAAGCCTTACATTTTCCACATTGATATGTGCCTAGTACTGGAGACTTCAGCCATGCAGTTTTCTGAGGTATGGTTTTAAGGTGAGTAGGGACTAGGATATCCCTGATATTGTGTCCCCTTCTTGCTGTCACTGACGCCTTGGGTGTGATCACCCTATGTAGATGTGGGTCTTGGTGTAGGAGGGGCCAAAATCTATCAAGGATATTCATAATTTGATGCCAGCCCGCATCAAAATTCCCTATGCATCTGATAATCTCCTGAGATGACAGGTCTTTACGGTCTACTAATAGTGCACGTTTGTATGCGTTTTTTAAGCATCTATTTGGGTATCCCTTTTGTTTAAACTGGTATTGTAAAGTTTTGGCCTTCAGTTTAAAGTCATCTAGGTTGGAACAGTTGCGTCTCAGACGCAAATACTGTCCAATTGGAATTCCTTTTTTGAGGGAGGGTGGATGATGGCTCGTCCAGTTCAGCAGATTATTAGTTGCCGTAGGTTTCCGAAAGAGGGTAGATGTAAGTACTCCCTCATCTGACAGGGAGATAGTGAGGTCTAGGAAGTTAATTTTGTTACCGCCAATTTTGCTCGTCAGTCTCAAATTGATGTTATTTGAGTTTAAGATGTTAACAAATTCTAAAAAGAAGTCAGAGGTGTCTGTCCATATGATCAATACATCATCGATGTATCTTTTCCATATTTTTATGTGCCTTGTATACTTTTCATTATGTTCATTAAACACCATTGTACTCTCCCACCACCCCAGGTGGAGGTTAGCATATGAGGGGGCACAAGCCATCCCCATAACTGTTCCTCTCACCTGGTGGTAGTATTTTCCCTGGAAGATAAAATGATTGTGTTAAAATGAACTGAGTAAGGAAGGAATGAGTGCGATTCCCAGCAAGGGGAAAAGACCTCATGTGTGTCCGGGGGCGACCAGACCAGGGGGTAACCCTTACACAATTGTATGAAAATAGAGAAGCAGACCTGGTGGGTCAGAATAAATTGGGCGCCCCCTAGTGGAGATCCATGCATATATACAGAGGGTAAAACATAACCTTTAATGAATGCTGTATAAAAAGGTATAATACCTATAGTAGGATCGCAAATAAGCGATAAACAAAAAAGAAAAAACAAAACAAATATATGGGAGGTTATAAATGAGAGAACACGTTGGATGGGGTGAAGTGTCCTAAAATAAGTTCCCTGGAGGATACTTCAATCGTCCCCCCAATGTGTAAAAATAGCTCTCAGGTGCACTGGTTTCTCGATGCAGTTATACTATATGGAACCCTCCAGTCAATACCCAGAAAAATGAACCCAACAAACCGGGATCAGTAAGGGTGAACAGAGTGGCAGAAACCTGCATACTCAGGAGAGAACTGTGGCAACAAGGGCTAACAAACTAAGGTATGTACACTAATGTGATAACTCACTGTCCAGGATATTTTCAATGTAGCTGGGACAGTGATCTGGTTGTTGGAGCCTAGTCTCCAGTGGCCAGGGGAATAGGACTGTGGGAGAGAGAGAATCAACTGTGCTGAACAAAGTTCACCTCCCCAACCCCATAAGTCCCTTACCTCTTCCTGCCTCTGAGGTGGCTATCTCTAAATCCAGATTGCTAGTATCCCTCGTGAATGAACCTTAGTTGTCCAATGAATGTTTGCCGAGAAAAATGCCACCGGATAACTGCCTGCCTACATAAACCCTCCAGTCAGTGCCCAAAAGAACGTATCCAACAAACCGGGATAAGTGAGGGTAGACAAAGTAGCAAAAACCTGCATACTCAGGAGAGAACTGTGGCAACTGAAAGTAACAAAACAAGGTACGTATAACCTGTGATACTGTCCAGGATATATACAATGTAGCTGAGACAGCGATCTGGTTGTTGGAGCCTAGCCTCCAGTGGTCAGGGGAACCGGACTGTGGGAGAGAGAGAATCAACTGTGCTGAACAGAGTTCCCCACCCCAACCCCACACGTCCCTTCCCTCTTTCTGCCTGTAAGATGACTATCTCGTAATCCAGATCCTATTAACCTAATGTCACACGTTGAATAACCTTGATTGTTAACTAAATCTTAGTCGAGAGTAATGACACCGAATAACCTCCCTGCCTGCCTGACACGTGTTTCGGCGCCTCTATCTGCGCCTTCTTCGGAGGCTTAGCCAAAAAGGCTAAGATTTAGTTAACAATCAAGGTTATTCAACGTGTGACATTAGGTTAATAGGATCTGGATTACGAGATAGTCATCTTACAGGCAGAAAGAGGGAAGGGACGTGTGGGGTTGGGGTGGGGAACTCTGTTCAGCACAGTTGATTCTCTCTCTCCCACAGTCCGGTTCCCCTGACCACTGGAGGCTAGGCTCCAACAACCAGATCGCTGTCTCAGCTACATTGTATATATCCTGGACAGTATCACAGGTTATACGTACCTTGTTTTGTTACTTTCAGTTGCCACAGTTCTCTCCTGAGTATGCAGGTTTTTGCTACTTTGTCTACCCTCACTTATCCCGGTTTGTTGGATACGTTCTTTTGGGCACTGACTGGAGGGTTTATGTAGGCAGGCAGTTATCCGGTGGCATTTTTCTCGGCAAACATTCATTGGACAACTAAGGTTCATTCACGAGGGATACTAGCAATCTGGATTTAGAGATAGCCACCTCAGAGGCAGGAAGAGGTAAGGGACTTATGGGGTTGGGGAGGTGAACTTTGTTCAGCACAGTTGATTCTCTCTCTCCCACAGTCCTATTCCCCTGGCCACTGGAGACTAGGCTCCAACAACCAGATCACTGTCCCAGCTACATTGAAAATATCCTGGACAGTGAGTTATCACATTAGTGTACATACCTTAGTTTGTTAGCCCTTGTTGCCACAGTTCTCTCCTGAGTATGCAGGTTTCTGCCACTCTGTTCACCCTTACTGATCCCGGTTTGTTGGGTTCATTTTTCTGGGTATTGACTGGAGGGTTCCATATAGTATAACTGCATCGAGAAACCAGTGCACCTGAGAGCTATTTTTACACATTGGGGGGACGATTGAAGTATCCTCCAGGGAACTTATTTTAGGACACTTCACCCCATCCAACGTGTTCTCTCATTTATAACCTCCCATATATTTGTTTTGTTTTTTCTTTTTTGTTTATCGCTTATTTGCGATCCTACTATAGGTATTATACCTTTTTATACAGCATTCATTAAAGGTTATGTTTTACCCTCTGTATATATGCATGGATCTCCACTAGGGGGCGCCCAATTTATTCTGACCCACCAGGTCTGCTTCTCTGTTAAAATGAACTGCATCAGGTCTTGAACAAATTCATTGTGTCGTAATGAAACTGGTGGTTTGCTATCCAGAATTGCTCTGAGGTGTTGTAATCCCACCTCATGTGGTATTGAGCTATAAAGACTCTGAACATCGAGGCTACATAGGATAGCATGGCCATTGATTTTAATTCCTTCTATAACATTTAATGTATGCTTGGTGTCTTTTAGGTATGAAGGGAGTTCAGATCTTTATCTGATCCACATAAAGACTTATATTTTGGGTCAGATTTCCTCTGCCAGAGACTATGGGTCTTCCATTTAGTATGGGTTGTTGTTTATGTACTTTTGGAAGTGCATAGAATGTGGCGGTAGCAGGATTTTTAACAAACATAAAATTATATTCATCTTTTGATATTAAAGATAAGGACAGTGCCATATCAAGGATTGTTTTTAGTTCAGTGAGGTATTTCTGCGTGGGGTCGCCCTTTAGTGTTTCGTATGTATCGCTATCCCCAATTAGTCTATGTACCATTGAGACATAGTCTGATTTATTTAAAATGACCATATTGCCTCCTTTATCAGAAGGTTTGAAGATCACCTCATCCATTTCTTTAAGCTTTTTAAGCGAATTGTTTTCTTGTGGGGAGATATTACTGTGAGGCTGATTTGAAAAATCTTTCTGGTTAATTTTATCGATTTCATTGCATGTCAACTCCACAAATAGGTCTATGTACTTAAAATCAACTAGATGTGGAGTAAACAGGCTTTTCTTTTTCAAGTGTGTGAATGGAGGTTGTTTTTGTATAGAGTCATCGTTACAGATGAGCAGATCCACTAGGATGTCTAATGCACCTATATCAGAGGCTTGTAGCCCTAGTTCTTTTGCCCTTTTATCATCTTTAATGCGATGACATTTATGCAAAGCCAATTTCCTCACAAATAGGTGTATGTCCTTTGTCCAGCTGAACTTATCAAAATTAGAAACTGGGACAAAGGACATACCCCGCCGCAAGACTTGTATCTCAGTTTTTGTGGGAGTGTATGAAGACAAGTTGATAATCTGATTATTATAAGGAACCTTATCTAATATATTTTCCTTCTGAACTGTTGGGGTGGTCTGCCTCTGTTTCTTGTCCGTGGGGCTATACTTTCCTCCATGCTGGGTTGCCCTAAAAAAGAAACCCCTCTTTTCAATATACATTTGGTGTTCCGTTCAAATGGAACCGACATGCTGCCTTTAGAAGGTTCTGAATCTGAACCGCTTGTCTCATATTCTGATGTTGATATCGGTTCAGAGAAACTCCTTCTAAAGTTTCTATTTTTCTTATATACATTCCCACTTTTAAACTCATTGTTATCTCTAATAAACTTGGAATGTTTCCGAATTTTGATATTTTGTTGGAATTTATCCAAGTTATTCTCTAGTTTTATTTCTAATGATTCAAAATTTGGTTCATCTTTAAAGGCTGCAATCTTATTGATCTGTTTCACCACCTCCTTATTAACTCTTTCCAGTCTTTTTGTTTCAAACTTACATAAAATCTCCATGAATCTGTTGGAGCATATCCCTGCAGCTTCTTCCCACTCTTTAGTAAATTCCTCTTCCTCTATGTGCGACGCTGGTATATTTTGTACCCTTAATCCCCTTGGAATTAGATCTTTCTTTAAATAATTATCAAGTGATGCAATTTCCCATCCTGTTTTGATCTGTTGCTGAAACAGATTAGTCAAACGATTAAATGATGAGATAATACTCTCACTGTCTGAAAGGCTTGTTAAATCCTGTTCAGAAAAGACCTGGTCAGTGTCTCTACACCAAATGTCTCTTTTAGATTTATCGAATAAAAAGCTAGCCATGATACACAGGAACGGTACTTGGTATTAAAACCTAATTACTTAACAAGAAAAAGCAAAGAACAAACAGTTCAACGTCTCTACGTGTACACCTGTACAGACTGCCCCAGAGGTAACCCAAGGGGGTAGTAACAGGTGCCACGCAGGGACAAATGTACCGGTTTGAGACTCCAGATATCTCAGGAGGGGCTTAACCCCAGATAGACAAAAACCAACAACAAATACAAAATGTGGTCAGTCTCAGTGTGATACTTGAGACTGGCCACATATCTGGAAATATCTATAGCGATAGAGTGTAATGCAACAGTCCTGGCTTGCAAGGCTGTGATAGTAACAAGAGACCCATCAACAGAAAAAATAATAATAGTAATAATTAAATAAAGTATATACAGATGTTACTAGAATTCCATGCCAACCAAAGGGGGTATAGGTAGGGATATAATTACGCCATATAACCTCATGTCTCAACCCTAGTTACCAGATTTATTATAATTCGCTATAAGGGAATGAGTATCCAGTGGCTAGGTCCCAGCCATAAATACCTCCTAGGAGATGTCCATTATTAGTAAAACAGAAGCTCCAGATAGAGCTAACTCAGAGAGAGAGGGAGATAGAAGTTAGTATATAGTAGTAATAAGCAGTCAAAAACAGACTGATAGTTTAAATTAAGAAGCCTCTCTCCCTGTAAATCTAACTAGACAGGCATAGGAAAGATAGAAGGAAAGTAAATTACATTAGGTGATAATCATGGTGCTACATCCACCAGTGCCCAGTGCTCATATATATCATATGAGAAGAAAAACGCCCAACGTACGTTTCGGTGCTATAGAGAAGCACCTTCGTCAGGGGCAAACATAAAACTGATAAGAAGTCTCTTATATATGAAATATGCCAAGAGGCATGAATACCTTAGACCAATAGGAACTGTGGGAGTAGTAAAGTTCCAGCTGAACTGCATCTCCCTCATGGAGATCCTATCACCGCGTCATTGCGGACCACGAGATGTACATGAGGGCAGGATTTAGTTCCGATCACGTGACCCGGCATGCCGCGAATCATGTGGTCTAACCGGCAGAGCGTAGGGTCACGTGGTCTGTGCGTCAGAGCGTCGGGTGGGCTGGATCACGTCGTGGGCGTGACCAAATATGCAGAGTGTATGACGATCCTCAGTGACATCTAATTGTTTCCCCGCCCATCCGAGTCAGGTGGGCGGGTACGTAGAGAGGCAAGGAGGATACACAAGAACGAACTCCAGTGAAAATAGCCCAGAGGAAGCTATCAGCATAATTATACTGCATGCAAAAAGGCAAATTAGCTTGAACCCCCATAGTGCCCTGTCATATTTATGCTGTATGAGACACCAAGATTACTCATCCATCATTAATATCCATAGAATGGTAATCTATATTCCAAATGTGTCTCGGAATGGCATCCAGATTGTGTATATCCAGATACTAATTATGTATTAAAGATTTAAATCAGTTCTGAATGGTTATGATGATTCAACAGATAAGAGTCAAGGGAAAACTGAAAGTGGTACACCCACACCAAAAGACTTCAGTTTTATGTGAGTCATAATCACATATCCAGTGGGTATACTGAGGGATCACTTGTAAATTTTGTAATATAGCGTGTGTAGTGTTTAGTTTAGATGTATATATATTTTTTCAATTCTTAACCCCTTAAGGACACATGACATGTGTGACATGTCATGATTCCCTTTTATTCCAGACGTTTGGTCCTTAAGGGGTTAAAATGTTTTCATTTGCTATATTATTTTGACATGAATACCACTTAAATGACCATAATAACGGAGTACCAAGATGACGTCTCTATGACATATAGAGATAGGTATACTCCTTTATTTACTCTCATCTTTGTACATCCTATGGGGTGCACTGTCACATATACATTTGGACCTATTTACAGCAGTGATCCCTCAGTATACCCACTGGATATGTGATTATGACTCACATCAAACTGAAGTCTTTTGGTGTGGGTGTACCACTTTCAGTTTTCCCTTGACTCTTATCTGTTGAATCATCATAACCATTCAGAACTGATTTAAATCTTTAATACATAATTATGCTGATAGCTTCCTCTGGGCTATTTTCACTGGAGTTCGTTCTTGTGTATCCTCTTTGCCTCTCTACGTACCCGCCCAACTGACTCGGATGGGCGGGGAAACAATTAGATGTCACTGAGGATCATCATACACTCTGCATATTTGGTCACGCCCACGACGTGATCCAGCCCACCCGACGCTCTGACGCACAGACCACGTGACCCTACGCTCTGCCGGTTAGACCACATGATTTGCGGCATGCCGGGTCACGTGATCGGAACTAAACCCCGCCCCTATGTACATCTTGTGGTCCGCAATGACGCGGTGATAGGATCTCCATGAGGGAGATGCAGTACAGCTGGAACTTTAATACTCCCACAGTTCCTATTGGTCTTGGCATATTTCATATATAAGAGACTTCTTATCAGTTTTATGTTGGCCCCTGACGAAGGTGCTTCTCTATAGCACCGAAACGTACGTTGGGCGTTTTTCTTCTCATATGATATATATGAGCACTGGGCACTGGTGGATGTAGCACCATGATTATCACCTAATGTAATTTACTTTCCTTCTATCTTTCCTATGCCTGTCTAGTTAGATTTACAGGGAGAGAGGCTTCTTAATTTAAACTATCAGTCTGTTTTTGACTGCTTATTACTACTATATACTAACTTCTATCTCCCTCTCTCTCTGAGTTAGCTCTATCTGGAGCTTCTGTTATACTAATTATGGACATCTAGGAGGTATTTATGGCTGGGACCTAGCCACTGGATACTCATTCCCTTATAGCGAATTATAATAAAGCTGGTAACTAGGGTTGAGACATGAGGTTATATGGCGTAATTATATCCCTACCTATACCCACTTTGGTTGGCATGGAATTCTAGTACCACCTGTATATACTTTATTTAATTATTACTATTCTTTTTTTTTATGTTGATGGGTCTCTAGTTACTATCACAGCCTTGCAAGCCAGGACTGTTGCATTACACTCTATCGCTATAGACATTTCCAGATATGTGGCCAGTCTCAAGTATCACACTGAGACTGACCACATTTTGTATTTGTTGTTAATGTATGATCATATAATGTAACTAAATCCCCATTATATATTTTTTTGCCTAGATTAGGTGTTTTTAAAAAAACTTTTAAAAACGAATAAAATCTGTCAACATTGAAGTTGCTGTTTAGTAGATAGGAGAGTGCGCTGGATCTTGTGTATTGTTTATTGTATAATATGGCCCCCAGCAGCACCCCATTCAAGCATGTTCAGGTGAGTGCAACCATCCCCCAGGTTTTTATATATATATATATATATATATATATATATATATATATATATATATAGTGATAAACACATTATTGTTAAGGGATAACTTGTCATGTTAAAATTAAACCTATACTATAAAAATAAATCTATAGTGTAACACCTGAAATGTCCTTTGAGAAATGTATGTAACAGCAAGAAAGGAGAAACAAAAAAACTTATATGCAGTGGGTTCAAAATATCTTAATGGAATTTGAAGTAGAAAATTGAAGTAGAAATTGTGCACTCAAACTTTCAGGGGGCCTTAAAGGAACACTATAGTCACCTAAATTACTTTAGCTAAATAAAGCAGTTTTAGTGTATAGATCATTCCCCTGCAATTTCACTGCTCAATTCACTGTCATTTAGGAGTTAAATCACTTTGTTTCTGTTTATGCAGCCCTAGCCACACCTCCCCTGGCTATGATTGACAGAGCCTGCATGAAAAAAAACTGGTTTCACTTTCAAACAGATGTAATTTGCCTTAAATAATTGTATCTCAATCTCTAAATTGAACTTTAATCACATACAGGGGGCTCTTGCAGGGTCTAGCAAGCTATTAACATAGCAGGGGATAAGAAAATCTTAATTAAACAGAACTTGCAATAAAGAAAGCCTAAATAGGACTCTCTATACAGGAAGTGGTTATGGAAGGCTGTGCAAGTCACATGCAGGGAGGTGTGACTAGGGTTCATAAACAAAGGGATTTAACTCCTAAATGGCAGAGGATTGATCAGTGAGGCTGCAGGGGCATGTTCTATACACCAAAACTGCTTCATTAAGCTGAAGTTGTTCAGGTGACTATAGTGTCCCTGTAATACAGCTCCTACTTGAATGTCTGGGCAGAATGATCCTTGTCTATGGATATATTGTGGTGCAGTCTCTCAGGTTGTCTTTGTGGTAATGGATATCCTAATAAAAATATAAAACACAAATAAAAGTATATAGTGTAGTATGTTGAGCTAATAAGCAAGGGTAGGTTCACACTCACATATTATGGCGCCTAAGTATTGACTCCAAAAATAACGAGTGATGTGGTATGATCCCCACTCTAGAATATAGGTAATGTGGATTTTCCTCTGTAGGGGATCAATCTGCCCAGTCGTTCAAGTCGAAGCTATATTAATGCTCCCTGAAAGCATGAGTGCACAATTTTTACTTTTTCGTGCTCCATCAAGAAGCTTTTAACCCACTGCACTATTAGTCTTCTTGTTTCTCCATTCTTGTAATTACATACATTTCTTAAAGGACATTTCAGGCACTACACCTCCTTTTCCTGTTTTATCCTACCCATTATTGGACATGAGAAGACTTCACTTTTGGTGATTAAGCTGCCTTTACATTAGTATTGAACAAGCGCAGATTTTTTTTGTTTGTATGTATTTTTCTATAGTGTTTGTACAATTATAACATGTGTGTATGTATTAGGTAAGTTGTGGTGAGACCAAGCATGCTAAAACTGTCTTCAGGTTTATGGAAATTCAAGAATTATTGTTTACTGTGTATCATCAACATATCTCAAGAAGGACCTAGGGAAAAGTCTGCCTTGGGCACAGTAGCTGTGCACAGTTTGAAAGCATGTTATTTTCATGAAGACATGAGTGTATGTACATGTGTAGAGTGGAAATTACAATTTATGTGATCGAAAAAATAAATAGATAAATAAAATATACTACACTTTAAAAACCTGAGAGTGCACCCTTTTCTTATCATACAGACCAACTATAGAGCACTCACATATAATTTGTTTTTTTAAGACGAAGATAGAGAGAGAGTGGAGTGTGACAATGGAGTATATAGAGTGTCAGGTGGTCAAGTCCTTACATGTGTGCATTAAATGAAAGGGGGGGGGGGGATCGGAAGAACACTCACTATTCCTTACAAATATATAGCCATATTTTTATTATTTTTAAGTTGTAAATGCATTGAATATTGTAACGTAGATCAGGTTTTTTTCTGCTATTTAGACAAATATACATGTGTAGACCGTTATTGCTTTGTGATGACGTTTTTTTTATTGTTCAGTTATTTTATTTTTTTACGTGTGCGTTATTTCTTTACTGTAATAAAACATACAGGATATATTGTAAATACAGGTTTCCAAATGTCACATTTCAGTATCTTATCTTATCAGTAAGTAGAGTATGATTGCAGGCCATACAAAAATTTCTAGATGCTTTTATGCTAAGAGTGTAAGACAACATGAAAGTCTATATTAATACCCACAGCTACTGTTACTGAAAAATTACATTTATTTTTTTTAACAATTCACATCAATCTTATCTCAACTTGAGGGAGACCTTGCAGGTCATATTTTAAGAAAATAAGAGATAATGATTCCAGCTTTAAAAAAAAATTGCAGCAACATTTGCTTCTTGAAAAACAATATAGATTGTACGAATAATGAGGAGAAATCACTGAAAAATTATGAAAATAATGGACACAATTTCCTGACAAAAATATCATATCTCTTCTTCCATGAAAATTCATAAAAAAAACATGTATTGGTTTATTCACTAGACAAACAGACAGACAAACTAGCTGTAAACAATTCATCATTCCCTGCTGTCTTCCCAGCTCATCTACCTTGATCTAAATATTGCAGTTCCCTTCACAGTTGCCACAAATGTCAGTTTAGTAAATAATCCCACTAATGTCCATCTGTTGGCAATTTTTACATGTCCTTAAAGAAAAACTATTAAAATTTAGATTTAAAAAAAAATAAAAATTTACCACATGTAATCATAAAACACAACACATTTTGAGTCTCAAAGGATCTAATGTATAAAAAAATCCAATGCTGTTGATATAATTTGTTTTTCTGCACATGTGTATGTATGTTTATCTGTTCGCATGTGTGTCAGTGTATGCCTATGTATCTGTGTGTGTGTCACTGTTTGTATCTGCATGAGTATCATTTTGTGTATCTGGATGTTTGTCATTAAGTGTATCTGTTTGTCTGTATACATGTATCTGCATGTGTGTCTGTATGTGTATCTGTATGTATGTGTGTCTGTGTATCAGCATGTGTGTCAGTGTGTGTCTGTATCTGTAGAAGTGTCATTCTGTGTATCTGAATGTGTGTCATTCTGTGTGTCTGTGTATCCGCATGTGTGTCCGTGCATGTATCTGTATGTATTATATCGTGTGTATCTGCATGCAGGCCCGTCTTTAATATTGATTTGACTCTGGGCAAGCATTTACTTGGGCCCCCCTGAACCTTGTGTGATAAAACTACCTATTTTGTTTAACCAGACTAATTTTTCTGCATTTGGTAGATAAATCTACCGAACAACCGACCACCCCCTGGCTCATTAAGTTCTGAGCAAACCACAAGATTAAGTGCTCTCACTGTGTGGCCGTCGTCGAGTGTCTGGAACTCCAAGTCGGACCCTCGACCAAACACCGGTCAACTTCGTGAGTGCCTGCTACTTTTCAAAGACAAGCCAGGAGATCGCTGTTTGGTAGGTTTGTTCCCACGAACAAGGAGCAAAACCCTACCCATGAATCGTTACTTCATACTGATTTTATCCCAACCATCTTTTTATGGAAATAAAGCACAAGGAGTCTAAAGAAAAAAATGAGAGAATAAATAATAGTTAGCATTTGATTTCCAATATGGTGCTGAAATATAACTATATCAATTATAAAAATGGTGAAACATATCATTTCTGGCTATTTTTTACACAACTCACTAAATATGACATTTTTTTTTTATCTGTTGCTTCTTTTTGACCGTATTCATAATCTTCTATGTTGCCCCATTTTTTTCGTGGCCACAACAAATTTATGACACTTTTTATGATCAATATCACTTCCTTTTTTAACAGTTATCTGAAATGAACATTTGTGAGAAAACCGGTTTCATGTGTTATAAGGAAACTGTCACCTCTTAAAACTGATCACTTTAATAAATAAGATTTACGTACTTTGCCTTGACATGGCAGGTGGGCTTGCATCTAATAGCAATTGGACTTACTAAATAACCTCCATTTATTTAACAATGCATATAGATTTGGACTAGTGTGCAGGTAATTTTTTTTACATTTTTTATGGTATGCATTGGAGCTGATGTGTGGTATGGTCATTTCTGCTGCCCAGGAGTGGTGAGAGTTTGACTGTAGGATTTATTTTTGTGTATTTGTATTCCATTTTGTATCACACAGTCATATTACAATGCCACCACCCACCCCATGTGCAGGGCCGGCGCTACCATAAGGGCGAATAAGGCATTTGCCTAGGGCACCGGCCTGTTGGGGGCGCCCCTGGGAGGTTTCTCTGCTGCTTTCTGGGCTGGTGTACTTGACAAGCAGCTCCTTGGTCACCCCCCAGCGCACCCATCCAGCTGCTGGACTCCCTCTGCAGCCCGTTACCTGCTCATGGAGCGGGGTTTACTGTAACCCCAGCACCCGAGCAGAGCACTCTGCTTCCTGCAGGCAGGGGAAGCCAGGACATGACTTGATATCCTGGCTGCCCCCTGCCTGTGAAGACAGGAAGCACTGTGAGAGGAACAGGAAGCAGCCTGTGCTCACAGTGCACAGCTCTCCTGCTCCCCCGACCAGGAACAAAAAAGCTGCTCCTCTCTTTCCCTCCATTCACATCACTTAGGTGTGGCCCATATGCAGGTAAGGGGAACTGATTATTTTGCAGATGATTGTAAATTGGTGTGTGTGGCTATATGTAAAGTGGTGTGAGTTTGTGTTTGAATGACAGTGTGTGTGTTATGGAGTGCGTGTGTGTGTTAGTGAGAGTGTGTAAGTGACTGTGTGTTAGTGAGAGAGTATGTTAGTGAGAGGGTGTAAGTGACACTGTGTTAGTGAGAGTGTGTAAGTGACACTGTGTGTCTTAGTGAGAGTGTGTGTTAGTGAAAGTGTGTTAGTGAGAGTATGTAAGGGACACCGTGTGTTAATGAGAGCGTGTGTTAGTGAGAGTGTGTAAGTGACACTGTGTGTGTTAGTGAGGGTATGTGACACTGTGTTATTGAGAGTGTGTAAGTGACAATGTGAGTGTTAGTGAGAGGGTGTGTGTTAGTGAGGGTGTGTGACACTGTGTGTTAGTGAGCGTGTGTAAGTGACACTGTTGTGTTTTAGTAAGAGCGTGTGTTAGTGAGAGTGTGTAAGTGACACTGTGTGTATGTGTGTTATTAAGAGTGTGTATGTGACACTGTTTATGTATGTCAGTGAGAGTGTGTTAGTGATACTGTGCATGTCAGTGAGTGTGTGTTACTGAGTGTGTAAGTGACAATGTGTGTATGCGTCAGTGAAAGTGTGTGTTACACTGTGTAAGTCAGTGAGAGTGTGTGTTAGTGAGAGTGTGTAAGTGACACTGTATATGTAAGTGAGAGTGTATTACTGAGTGTGTAAGTGGCACTTTGTGTGTACTTTAGTGAGAGTGTGTAAGTGACAGTGTGTATTGTAGGAAATTGGCATTCCGTGAAATCTTTGTTTGTCACATACCAGTTTTCTTAACAAATCGAATCAAGTATCTTGCAGTTTAACTTATGTTTATTCAAACATAAAACATCATCCGGTAATAACATGTCATTAACAGTCTTTGTCCAATACATAGCAATGTTCCAGGTGTTATCCATTTTTGATGTTAAAGGTATTGGCCACGAATTCTAAACTACAATTAGTTTTATGGGTTTAAAATTCAGTTACAGAGGGGAGTATACATAAGATTGCCTTACTTTAAAATAAGTGGCTATCTTAGAAAAAGGGGTGTGACTTAGCATCATTTGAAATCTATGATTAAAGCCATACGTTATATTTGGCGGCAAGATATGTAAGACAAAGAACTTCTATATACATGATGTAATGAATAATTGCCTGTAGAAATGTGAGTCTTCAAAGGAATTTAGGATTTCAAGGCTAGGTCAAAGGTTACTATAAACAAGCCCTTCAACATCACTCTTAAAGTGAACCAGATGTGGTCTCCATTCCTATACAATGAAAGTCTGTAATACTCTATAGGCCAAGGTATGGCCTCTCAATTTCAGTGTTCTGGAAGCAATCTGAATAAAACTTATAATATTTATATCAACACATTAAATACATTTAAAGTACATAAAAAATATTTTTCAAGCCCCTCTTTGATGCTTATTTTAATGCATAAAATATTGCATCATAATAACTTATACCAATTACTTATGGGATTTTAATTTTGTTTTCTGATATTGATCTAAGTATCAGTTTACAAGGAAAGGCCTTTTAACACAGCCATTTCCAGTTGTCTGTATTGCTTTTTACACTCCAAGAGAAAGAAGCAAGACATTTTAACCCTTTCATTTCTGAACTCCTAAGAACAAAATTCTTGTTACAATTACCTTTACATTTTTCACTAATTCATTAATTTACCTTGGGCATTGATTTTACCTAACATTAATAATAACAGTATCATAGTTATTATGCTGTGCAATTGTATACAGTTTACATTAACCAGAAAACACAATCGGTTTGATTTAGTCCATGAAATACTGTCCTCTCCAATCGAATCCACAAGCACAGTCTCTTTGAAAGTCCATAATGTCCTTTGAAAGTCCAAAAATTTGTCCTTTATTTTAAAATCATACAGGTTTTTGTCCATGTAAAACAGTATTAGTTCTGTAATGAAAAACAGATGGCAGTTTACTATTCTTATACATTAGTACATTTCTTATACCTTAGTACATTTCTTTTACATTGATCACTAGACACTAGAATTGATTTATTACACTTTGTACCAATGTTTGCTTTTTAAACCTGTAACACAGTTTGTCCTAATTTTTATTCTTAGACCAACATAAGGACCATAAGGACCTTCCCAACTTGCTTTTCATAGACCTGGTGTTTTAAATGATTTTTACCTTTGCCTTGTAACCTGTCTTAAACATATCTGCATAATTCCCCTGTGTTACTTCTTTATATTTATTTAATTTATTTATATAGCGCCATCAGATTCCGTAGCGCTGTACAACTTTAACACATAGTTTACCATAAGGGACGACATTTGAAGTAGCAAACTTAAAATCTAACAGTAGATGTTCCTGTAATACTTTCAACTATTCAGCTTGTTCTACTGTAACTTGGAACAAAAGGTTCATTAGGGAAAGTGATTACATAGTTCTACATGTCACTAACTCATGAGGTGACACTTGAGTTTGGATTTGCAGGAATAGACATTAATACTCCTGGTAAATATGTTAACCAATTACTCTTATCTTAAAGCATTTTTATTTCTATTTTATTTTATTTTAGAAATAAATTTATAGAGTACCATGCGCTTTTTGCCAAAGGAACTCAATGCAATTTTGGTTTCTAGTATTTAGGTCTTGGATTAATTGAACACATATGAGACACTTCTGCAATATATTTATACACGTTTTGTTTTAAATTAGGATGATACAATTTATTTTGCAGGACCTTAAACAGTTGTCCTGTACCCAAATGCCCTGTGTACGATGATTGAATACAATCAGCCCTTGTAATAAGCCACTAGGTACAAATGTTTGGGTTTCATTGTGTTTAACCCTGTACATGCCAGTTTCAGTATCTAGACCCATTCTTTCTATACTGAAAGCTACATCCTTTCATTCTCGATATGATCTTATAGGGTATTTGTTATTTGTCTTTTACTAACATTTACACTCATTACATTTTCCAAGTATTACAACTCCTCAAACAAAGTTTCCTTTGATTCCTGATCTACAAGTCTGTTTCAAAACAACAAGTTAAACCCTTTTTTTCTTTTTCATAATTAAACAGTTCTGCCAGAATACCTGCATGTTTTAAAGCTTTATCCCGAGAATCTACCATTCCTCGTTTCTCCATATTGGGAGGTGAAGTGTTAAAGGGACTCTATAGTCACCATATAAAAGCAAGAAAGACAGGTCCCCCAGCCTTCCTTCTTGCTTTTATATGTACTTTCATTCATTAAAAAAAAATTTCGAGGTGTTTTTATATTAAAAACTTACCTCCGTTCCAGCGCCGAGCTCCCCGCTAGGCCGCGCCCCCTTTTTCGTCAAAATGACGAAATCGCGGGGCCCAATGGGACGGCTTCGCGCTGCACCAATCGCGTTCTTCATAGAGCGGCATTGAATGCCGCCTTATGAAAAACCTGAGCGCTTTACCGCGCATGTGCGCGGAATGCGCGTTCGCGAGCTGAGCTGTCTGACTGACAGCTCAGCTCGCTTTCTAAAATTATCAATAAGGGGGGGGACCTGCTGTCCCCCCCGGCCCACACCCCTGTGCGGCGGGTAGGGGCCCTAAAATTCTCAATGAGGGGGGGGACCTACTGCCCCCCCGGCCCCCACCCCTGTGCGGCGGGTGGGGGCCCTAAAATTATCAATGAGGGGGGGACCTACTGTCCCCCCCCCGGCCCCCACCCCTGAGCGGCGGGTGGGGGCCCTAAAATTCTCAATGAGGGGGGGGACCTACTGCCCCCCCCGGCCCCCACCCCTGAGCGGCGGGTGGGGGCCCTAAAATTATCAATGAGGGGGGGACCTACTGTCCCCCCCCCGGCCCCCACCCCTGTGCGGCGGGTGGGGGCCCTAAAATTATCAATAAGGGGGGACCTATTGTCCCCCCCGGCCCCCACCCCTGTGCGGCGGGTGGGGGCCCTAAAATTACCAATGAGGGGGGGGACCTACTGTCCCCCCCCGGCCCCCACCCCTGTGCGGCGGGTGGGGGCCCTAAAATTCTCAATGAGGGGGGGGACCTACTGCCCCCCCCGGCCCCCACCCCTGAGCGGCGGGTGGGGGCCCTAAAATTATCAATGAGGGGGGGACCTACTGTCCCCCCCCCGGCCCCCACCCCTGTGCGGCGGGTGGGGGCCCTAAAATTATCAATAAGGGGGGACCTACTGCCCCCCCCGGCCCCCACCCCTGAGCGGCGGGTGGGGGCCCTAAAATTATCAATGAGGGGGGGACCTACTGTCCCCCCCCCCCCGGCCCCCACCCCTGTGCGGCGGGTGGGGGCCCTAAAATTATCAATAAGGGGGGGGACCTATTGTCCCCCCCGGCCCCCACCCCTGAGCGGTGGGTGGGGGCCCTAAATACAAAGGGGGTGGGACCCTAGTTAACCCTCCCCCCCCAAAAAAAAAAAATATCTCCCTACCTACCCCCCTCACCCTAAAAATAATGAGGGGGGACCATTAACTAAAAACCTGTAAAAAAAAAAAGAAAAAATAAGATAAAATCAACTTACCATTCGATGTTTTCTTTCTTCTAAAATCTTCTTTCTTCAGCCCCAAAAAAGGCCAAATAAAAATCCATAATAACCGACGCAATTAAAAAAAAAAAAACGAGCGCAAAAAAAATAATCCATCTTCACCCATGGAGGGCTCCGCGCAGACTGAGCTCCTCAGGGCGGGGGAAGGCTTATAAAGCCTTGCCCCGCCCTGCAATTAGGCTAAGAACACTCTGATTGGTGGGTTTAAGCCAATCAGAGTGCTCTTTGTCATTTTACAAGCGTGGGAAAGTTCTTTGGAATTTTCCCACGCTTGTAAAATAACACAGAGCACTGTGATTGGATGGATTTCAAGCCATCCAATCACAGTGCTCTGTGTCATTTTACAAGCGTGGGAAAGTTCTTTGGAATTTTCCCACGCTTGTAAAATGACACAGAGCACTGTGATTGGATGGATTTCAAGCCACCCAATCACAGTGCTCTTTGTCATTTTACAAGCGTGGGAAAGTTCTTTGGAATTTTCCCACGCTTGTAAAATGACAAAGAGCACTGTGATTGGATGGCTTGAAATCCATCCAATCACAGTGCTCTGTGTCATTTTACAAGCGTGGGAAAATTCCAAAGAACTTTCCCACGCTTGTAAAATGACACAGAGCACTGTGATTGGATGGCTTGAAATCCATCCAATCACAGTGCTCTGTGTCATTTTACAAGCGTGGGAAAATTCCAAAGAACTTTCCCACGCTTGTAAAATGACAAAGAGCACTGTGATTGGATGGCTTGAAATCCATCCAATCACAGTGCTCTGTGTCATTTTACAAGCGTGGGAAAATTCCAAAGAACTTTCCCACGCTTGTAAAATGACAAAGAGCACTGTGATTGGATGGCTTGAAATCCATCCAATCACAGTGCTCTGTGTCATTTTACAAGCGTGGGAAAATTCCAAAGAACTTTCCCACGCTTGTAAAATGACAAAGAGGACTCTGATTGGTTTAAACCCACCAATCAGAGTGTTCTTAGCCTAATTGCAGGGCGGGGCAAGGCTTTATAAGCCTTTCCCACCCTGCGGAGCTCAGTCTGCGCGGAGCCCTCCATGGGTGAAGATGGATTATTTTTTTTGCGCTCGTTTTTTTTTTTTTTTTTTTTTAAATTGCGTCGGTTATTATGGATTTTTATTTGCCATTTTTTGGGGCTGAAGAAAAGATTTTAGAAGAAAGAAAACATCGAATGGTAAGTTTTTTTATCTCTTTTTTTTTTTTTTTTACAGGTTTTTAGTTAATGTTCCCCCCCTCATTATTTTTAGGGTGAGGGGGGTAGGTAGGGAGATATTTTTTTTTTGGGGGGGGGGGAGGGTTAACTAGGGTCCCCCCTCCTTTGTATTTAGGGCCCCCACCCACCGCTCAGGGGTGGGGGCAGGGGGGGACAGTAGGTCCCCCCCTTATTGATAATTTTAGGGCCCCCACCCGCCGCACAGGGGTGGGGGCCGGGGGGGACAGTAGGTCCCCCTTATTGATCATTTTAGGGCCCCCACCCACCGCTCAGGGGTGGGGGCCGGGGGGGACAATAGGTCCACCCGTATTGATCATTTTAGGGCCCACACCCGCCACACAGGGTTGGGGGCCAGGGGGGGACAGTAGGTCCCCCCCTCATTGATAATTTTAGGGCCCCCACCCGCCGCACACGGGTGGGGGCCGGGGGGGGACAGTAGGTCCCCCCCCATTGATAATTTTAGGGCCCCCACCCGCCGCACAGGGGTGGGGGCCGGGGGGGGACAGTAGGTCCCCCCCTTATTGCTAATTTTAGGGCCCCCACCCGCCGCACAGGGGTGGGGGCCGGGGGGGGGACAGTAGGTCCCCCCCCTTATTGATAATTTTAGGGCCCCCACCCGCCGCACAGGGGTGGGGGCCGGGGGGGGACAGTAGGTCCCCCCCCTTATTGATAATTTTAGGGCCCCCACCCGCTGCACAGGGGTGGGGGCCGGGGGGGGACAGTAGGTCCCCCCCTTATTGCTAATTTTAGGGCCCCCACCCGCCGCACAGGGGTGGGGGCCGGGGGGGGGACAGTAGGTCCCCCCCCTTATTGATAATTTTAGGGCCCCCACCCGCCGCACAGGGGTGGGGGCCGGGGGGGGGGACAGTAGGTCCCCCCCTTATCGATAATTTTAGGTGGGGGCCGGGGGGGGACAGTAGGTCCCCCCCTTATTGATAATTTTAGGGCCCCCACCCGCCGCACAGCGGTGGGGGCCGGGGGGGGGAAGGAGAGTAGGTCTCCCCCCCCCTTCAACCACTATTGTGGACAGTAAGCATCCCTGTGGGTTCGGGCTTCAGCTGTCAGCTGAAGCTGAGCCTGTCAGCTGAAGCCACGCCCACAGCAGTGCTGACAGGCTATCAGCACACAAATCGCGTTCACAGTGCTTTGTGTGCTGATAGCCCATCTGATGCATTCACCCAGAACGCATCGGACGAGAGGCCTTTTTAGGGCCTCTGAACTCGGAAGTCCCTCTGGTGGCCGTCTGATTGACTGCAACAAGAGGTGTTCCAAGCTTCCAATGTAAACACTGCATTTTGTCAGAAAATACAGTGCTTACAAGAAAAAGGCTCCGGGTAGCTGTAGCACTCACCTGAACAACCTCATTAAGCTGAAGTTGTTCAGGTGACTATAGTGTCCCTTTAAGCTTTAATTACATAACTGTTGTCACTGATTATATTCACTGGGTCATATACTGTTTTTTCTAGAACTTTCTTTACAGACTCTAACTCAGCTTTCTGAGCAGCCATATGGCCTGGCAGTCTATCTTTGCAATTCTTTTGTTTAATCGTCATATATGACATAACCTGTGTGATGTAATCCATCAACATAAAATCTTGTTCCTCCACATACAAACTAGAAATCCCTTGTATTATTTGCTTCTCAAACGGAGATCTGGATTATATTTCCATTTCCTTCTGACATCAAATCAGGAATAACAGCTTTTACTGGTTTCTACCCTGGGTGGTTTATTTTGTAACTGGCTATATACTCCTAACTCAGAACAATTTTGTAACAGTTTTAGATATTTGGGGGGTTTGTAAATTTATCTGTCCAAATCCTGCCATGTGTTGTGTTGCTTCTAAAGCCCATCATACAGCCATGAGCTGTTTTACACAGGAAAACATTCCTCTTTCCACTGGATACATAATTTTAGAAAAATATCCCAGCATTCGTAAAGATTCGTGCTACCTTTGCATTAAACTGCTATTAATGAAGAGACACCTGCGTAACATTGAACAATATATGGTACTGTTTCAATGGGAGCAGCTAGCACAGGCGCTTGTGTGAGAGCATCTTTCAACAGATTTAACTCTTTTCAACTTCCCCTGTCCAGATGATCTTATCTTTTATATTTTAGCATATTGCATAAGGGTTTTGCTATCCCTGCCATATCATATATGAATTCTCTGCTAACATTTATCAAGCTTAAACATTTCTGTAGATGATACACTGTCATTGGCCTTGGCAATTGCTGCAATGCTTTAACCCTTGCTGTACATGGCGTTTTACATTCTGGATCTATATTAACTCCTAGGAAAGTAAATCTTTCCTTCAAGATCTGCACTTTGAATGTGTTCAGTTTTAACCCATTATCTGCCAGTGTTTGACAAATATCACACAGTATCTTCTCATGCTCTTCCCTTGTTACTGTTTGAATTTAACAGATAATCAATATATTGCAAAATCTTATTCCCATACCCCAGGGGTTCCAATACTTGAGCCATTGCTTTATGAAAGTAAGCTGGTGAGGCGTGGAAGCCCTGTAGCAACACCTGGAACAGATATTGATGATTTTTAAAGGTAAAGCATAGCGATACTAGCTATCTGGATTGAATGGTATAGAAAAGAACACATTGACTATATCCAATACAGAAAGTACTTAACATTGCCATCTACTTGCGCCATGATATCTGATGAGATTTACTTATTCACCACATACGTGTCCACAATTAAACTATAAGTGCCATCGGCTTGATTATTGGCCAAATGGTGACTTACATTTGGAATTACCCACTCTCAACACTCCTTGAGATACCAATGCTTTTATCACCTGATTCACACCTTCTTCTTATTCTTTGGGATCTTATATTGTTTAACTGCATGGGGGGGTCTAGAACTACGATTACAACTTGCAAATTCACTATCCCACAATCTTGTTTAGACTTAGACCACACTGTGGGGTATTTAGTTTTAAGATATGGTACAACCTCATCATCTTGTTGTATAGAAGATGACACTTCACTCTTTTTTACAATTATATCATGACTAAACTATCTTAAATTATTAGGTTTAACCACTCAACCTATTTTGCTCTCACCTAAAGCTTGCCATAAAACTAAATTTAATAAATCCACATACAACTTTTTTTCATTGATAACATCCATTCCCATAATAGTACAGTGGGAGGAGAGGTCGACCCATTAGTCACAATTTATTTTTCCTCCTTCAAACTCAACGTCATTATCAGTGGATAGAGTTGCATGTGCATGTGTTCCATTAAAACTTAGAAGGGATTTGTTGATATGCTTAAATTTTTAAAGGCAAGCGTGTTTTATTAGAGTAATTCCTGCTCCTGTTTCTAATAAAACTCTGTTATATTTCCCTCTAGTCTTCCATAAATATATGGTCGCCCATCTTCACTTCGTTATCAGCAAGATAGATCTGATAATAGCTAGGGATTACACATCCCTATTTATTGGTGGGTTTAGGCAGATTTCACTTGCTGAATTGTGACTGCCTCAACCTTTCTTTCAATGGCATTTTACATCAGTATACACTCTTCACATGACTTTGATATGTGAGGGGGGGGGGGGGTTGGTTGAAGATGTATGCTCTGTTTTTACAGCTGCCACTCTCTGTAGATTCCTATGGTCTGGGAAATTCAATTTTCTTTCCCTTTCACTGGGTAAGTTTTTTCTTCATATTTAGGACAATATCTCCTAACATGACCTTATTGGTTGCAATTATAGCATACCATAGAATTACTCTAATAAAACCCTATAATATCTATCTTGGGGTGTGGCCGAATAGTTTTTAGTACCCTGGTAATTTTGTTAATTTTGTGGTCTTTCCTTAAACCTCACTCTAAAATTACCATATTCAATTAATAACCTCATTTCTCCTTCTACCTTCTTCACTAGACACATTTTTAATAGGGGCCAGTCCTGCTGAAGTATCCCTAGACAAAAGTGTGTCTGTGCAACATTTTAGTTATTCCTGTGTTTTTCCTTTTTAACAATTGCAAGGATTTCATAATTTCCATAGCAGCAAAATCTCTTAATCTAGCTCATTTGGTTACCCTGATATTCTAGAGACAGTTCACTAACACTCTGCCTGTGTTGTTCTTTAGACATAGCAGACAATTTTGTATCATTAATCAAATTCCATGCCTTATTCCTTAAATTAGCACAAACATGTATATCATAATTTTCTCCATTTAAATTAATCAAAAATAGAAAATTCAAAACTATTCAAACCAGTTGCACACTGTATAACCATTAGCAATATATTTGGAAACAATTCCTGCAACTAAACTCTGGGCTTTTCACATTCCTTATCCTCCAACACATCAATGAGTTAATTTTTAACCCATTCACTTAATGAGGCTGGCAGCCAGATCAAACGACATCTGGTGGCTACCACATCACTAAATTTTTGTTTATTCATTTCACCTTCAAAAACACTCATATTGTAAAAAGGTCCTCTCTGCTAATCATATTTAGACACATTTTTAATCAATCTGGCTAATCTGAGAGTGTCCATCTGACCCTTTTTCTTGCACAATTTCCCAATTTTTCTATATCTTTTCTTCTCTCCTGCCCTTTTCACACAACTTCTACTTCCAAACTAAAATCCAAATCTTTCAGATTTTTCCACAAAATATCTGTAACATTCCCCAGACTAACAATTTTTGCAAATTGTCAAAATTAGTAACAACGTCTAATATTGGACATGTGAGACATTGTTTTATGGGTTCTATTTAACAGATCAGTCTGATTCTTAAGCATTTCTTTCATTATATTAAAATCTTAATTTCCTTGACATTACTTAAACCTTTCAACAACTGCCGAGAGTCTGAGTTTTTGTTTCAACTAATGTTGCATCCAAAGCACTCACAAAAGAGAGCCATGGGGGGCGATTTCCTTCTTTTAACACTTTTAAGGAAATTTACAGTTTAGCTAGGGGCTAGGTAAATTACTAGACCTTGCAACAACACATATATTTTTCAATTGTTTTTAACAACACATTTCTTTTTTGTTTCGATGTATTACAAACATAACAATTACTGGTCTTTTTAAGTTGACACCATTCCTTTATAGAATCATTAGTTTCCAGAAAGCCTTTTGCCAGTAATGCAACTTTTTCTTTCCCTTTTAACCACATTGCTTTGCTCAATACCAGTTAATCTGTCTAACCATTTCAATACACAATAGCGTTTTCAGGATTAACTCTTTTACAGACAGATCCTGTTACATTTGACAGCAGTCTTTTGCTGCCAATCCATAATTAACTAAACAGTTAATACAATTTGTTTCAATATACATATGAGCAACTTCTACAGACATGTTAAAGACACATACCCTTGAAGTATTTGATTTCCACAGGTGTGCGCATCATCTGATGGAAGAATACTTTTTGGAATATGTAGTTATTTCTTGAGAATCCTCCGAAATGCCATCTTCGATCTGCAATTCGTCATAACATTTATTTCTTCATAAATAAAGTATGGATAAAAGGATCCAGATTGTCCATCTCAATTATTATCGTCACATTCTTCCTTCAGTACTGAAATTTCCACGTTCGAACGATTTTTCACCCTGCGCAACTCTATTTTCGCATAGTAAAACTGAATGTTTAAATAAAGGATTTTTGGGATGCCATCCTGCTGTATCAGTCACTTGTGTTTCTCCTGTTTCAAGCCGGGTACTAAAGCTTTTTCTTCAGGGAACAATTTAAACTTTTCTTCAGTGAGTTTCTTATCTTCTTCTTGTAATCTTCTTGTAGCAGAACACTTAAAGATTAAGTCAGTCATAATTCAGGCTTAAATCAAAAGGTTTGCTGTTGTTGCCCGCATTCTCCACCATTAAATGTAGGAAATTGGCATTCCGTGAAATCTTTGTTTGTCACATACCAGTTTTCTTAACAAATCGAATCAAGTATCTTGCAGTTTAACTTATGTTTATTCAAACATAAAACATCATCCGGTAATAACATATGTCATTAACAGTCTTTGTCCAATACATAGCAATGTTCCAGGTGTTATCCATTTTTGATGTTAAAGGTATTGGCCACGAATTCTAAACTACAATTAGTTTTATGGGTTTAAAATTCAGTTACAGAGGGGAGTATACATAAGATTGCCTTACTTTAAAATAAGTGGCTATCTTAGAAAAAGGGGAGTTACTTAGCCTAATTTGAAATCTATGATTAAAGTCATACGTTATATTTGGCGGCAAGATATGTAAGACAAAGAACTTCTATATACATGATGTAATGAATAATTGCCTGTAGAAATGTGAGTCTTCAAAGGAATTTAGGATTTCAAGGCTAGGTCAAAGGTTACTATAAACAAGCCCTTCAACATCACTCTTAAAGTGAACCAGATGTGGTCTCCATTCCTATACAATGAAAGTCTGTAATACTCTATAGGCCAAGGTATGGCCTCTCAATTTCAGTGTTCTGGAAGCAATCTGAATAAAACTTATAATATTTATATCAACACATTAAATACATTTAAAGTACATAAAAAATATTTTTCATGTATGTCAGTGTGTGTGTTGGTGAGAATGTGTAAGTGACACTGTGTATGTCAGTGTCAATTACACACTCACTAACACACTCGCTGTATATATTAGGCTGTATGTGTGTATGGATGTATGTATTGGGAAGTGTGTTTATGTATTTGGAAGTGTGAGTATGTATGGCAGTGAGTGTATGTATTGGGAACTGTGTGTGGATTTATGTATTTGACTGTGTGCGCATTGTTGAATTTATGTCATAGGCAGTATGTATGCATGGATGGATATATTAGGCAACGTGTGTATATGGATGCATATACTGGATGAGTGTGTTTATATTGGGCATTGTGTCTCTCTCCCTTAATGTCTGCTCACTGTGTCTCTCTTCTAAAAAGTCTCCCAGTCTCTGTTCCCTAAATGTCTCCAGAAGCCTTTTCTGTTTTCTTACTCATGCAAAGCTAAGTTCCTGGCACTATAGCTCCCTCTGCATCCTCCCTCCCTCGCACCTTCCCACACTGCAGTGAATAAAGGGATAAAGACCCTTTATTTACTTACATGCACTAATGTCCCTTGGTGCTGCCTTGTGGCTCAACTTCCTCAACGCTACTGATGAGGGGGCCCAAATGTGCATGCATGTTGAGTGCCATGTGCATTAGGCCCTCCCCATAGCAAAGCATTGAATCAATGCTTTCCTATGAGGATATAGCTGACGCTTGATGTTCTTATGCAAAGCATGAGGACGTCCAGCGTCAGTTACCAGATGAAAAGTCCGTTAACATCTAGGAAGTGGTACAGTGGCTGTCTAGCAGACAGCCAGTGGAGGCAGACTTAGTGCCTTAGTTTCTCTAAAACTGCAATGTTTTACATTGCAGCACTAAGTGCAATAGGGACACAGTCTATAGTGTCCCTTTAATGTCTAATGCATCTTCTTCCATAAATATCAGTTCTTTGCAATTCAGCATTTAGTGAATAAACTTCTGAAATAATGTAGTTTAATTCATGAAGGGGCGGTAAGATGGATTGTTGCCATAGGGCGGCAAGAATCCTTGCACCGGCCTTGCCCATGTGTTCCCTATAAAGGGTTAATAAATATTGTAGGGGTTTAGAAAAAATACCCCTCTCGTGGCAGGTGGGCTTGCATGACCATTGGAGTTTCTAAATAACCTCCATTTATTTAAATATACATAGGGATTTGAGCTAGAGCACAGGTAACTCTTTTTTGCTTAAGATCAAAATAATGTCAGAAATGAATCATGTCTTTCAGATCACTGTGAGAAATGTCCCCTAATTTGACACAACATACAACCTGATCTTATTTTATCACTTATGTGACTGCTTATGTCTGGTAGGGAGCACAATAATACTATTCTTCTAAAATTGTGTGTAGTTTCAACAAAACCTTTCATGTAAAGCAGTTTTGAATTCATAAGGGGATTCTGTATATAGATATATGTGTTTATTATAAAATATTACTATTTTTAGGCATGTTTGGTTGGTTATTCATATCTACTTTTTATACATATTGCCAGCATAGAGGTCATGAAGTAAAATACTACAGAGTTCTATAAGTTTGTCCAACTTCCTGGATCTTATGAATTGAAGAAAGGCCAGCCACTGCAAGTGTTAAAAAAGCAGAACCATTCAAAACATTTCAACAACACAACATGAGTGCATTTTCATACACTGCGGGTTATTGCAAGTAATTTTTTTTTTTATAACTAGTTACACCAGAATCATATTTCCCTTTAAGATAAATGAAAGAACATTGATTATCTGAGTGTATTTTCATTTTGTAAATATGAACATATTAAAATCTCTTCTCATAATTGTAATAATTTAAGAAATTATAGGGAATTTGTGTTATTCTCATTCAATTTACGCCACATTTAATTTACTTTATCAGTCTTTCTATGAGCATAATGCCCTCAATGTATTACCCTTTCATATAAAGACATATTGTGTTGTCCATTAGATTTGTACATGCACACAAATGACTGATTCAACGGTTCACCTAAATAACAAAATGTAGGATCACAAAGTGTCCAAATCAAAGGATAAACAAATTACGCATTGCAAGTAATTCTTACAATGCGCTAAGCTCTTGCATCACACTAAGCACTCCTGTGCTTTGATGCTCAAGTAACTGCAACCCTAGATTTAAAAAAAAAGGAGGATGAGCAAAGAATATATAAATCCGAAGCAGGATTTTTTCACACTTTGATTGAGCTGTTGACACACTAAGATATTGTGTGACTGATTGACTGTCACTGATTCTGTGTGGGAATGATCAGCCAAACCACTTACAGGGCCGGCGCTACCTGTAAGGTGACCTAGGCAGTCACCTAGGGCGCACCTTAGCAGGGGGCGCCGGATCCCTGCTCCCGGAATCACCGGTGCGGCTCCTCACCGGATTTGAGTGACCGGCAGGAGGGAAGCGAAGAGCGCTCCCTCCTGCCGGTCTCTCAATGTAGCGTGGCCGGGCGGCGCGGAACGCGGGGCAGGAACCTCTGTTTCCTGTACCTGGCCGCCGGCGGACTGAAAGGAAGTGCTCACTCAGTGAGCGCTTCCCTTCAGTCCGCCGGCGGCCGGGTACAGGAAACAGAGGTTCCTGCCCCGCGTTCCGCACCGCCCGGCCACGCTACATTGGCAGGATGAACAAAAGAGGAGGGTAAGGACCACTGGGGGAGGGGAGGGGAGGATGGGGGGGGGAGATAAGGACCACTGGGGGAGGGGATGGGGGAAAATGACCACTGGGTATGGGGGGATAAGGACCACTGGGGGTTGGGGGAATAAGGACCACTGGGGGTGGGGGTGGATAAGGACCACTGGGGGAGGGGGGAATAAGGACCACTGGGGGTGGGGGTGGATAAGGACCACTGGGGTGGGGGGGAGGATAAGGACCACTGGGGAGGGGGGAAAGAACCACTGTGGGAGGGGGGATAAGGACCACTGGGGGAGGGGAGGGAGATGTGGGGGGGGAGATAAGGACCACTGGGGGAGGGGATGGGGGGATAAGGACCACTGGGGGAGGGGGGAATAAGGACCACTGGGGAGGGGGGGGGAAGAACCACTGGTGGAGGGGGGAATAAGGACCACTGGGGATGGGGGGGATAAGGACCACTGGGGATGGGGGGGATAAGGACCACTGGGGGACGGGAGGATAAGGACCACTGGGGGAGGGGGTGATAAGGACCACTTTGGGTGGGGGGATAAGGACCACTGGGGAGGGGGGATAAGGACCACTGGGGGAGGGGGGATAAGGGCCACTGGGGGAGGGGGGATAAGGACAACTGGTGGTGGGGAAGTAAGGACCACAGAGGGAGGGGGGGTAAGGACCACAGAGGGAGGGGGGCAAGGACCACTGGGGGAGGAGGGGGTGGAATAAGGACCACTGGGGGGATAAGGACCACTGGGGAGGGGGGGAAAGGACCACTGGGGGGGAAAGGACCACTGGGGGGACGGGGGGAATAAGGACCACTGGAGGGGGAGGATAAGGACCACTGGGGGGATAAGGACCACTGGGGGAGGGGGGACAAGGACCACAGAGGGAGAGTGGGTGGGAAATAAGGACCACTGGGGGGGAGGGGGAAGTAAGGACCACTGGGGGAGGGGGGTAAGGACCACTGGAGGAGGAGGGGGGAGGTCCACTAAGGGGTTTGGCAGAGGGAACCACACAAACAAACACTCACAGAAACAAAATGCATCTCTTACACACTCAATGCACCCCTTACAGACACACACTGCATTCAATTACATACACAGAAACACACCTTGCATCCCTTACACACACACACACACACAAACATGCAATGCATCCACTATACACACACTACATCCCTTACACATATTGGTATCCCTATACACTACATTCTATAAGAACACACACACATTACATCCTCTACAATAACACATCCCCTACACACATACACTCAACTCCCTGTGAGAGAACTCATGGGTGGGCCATGTAGGTGGATTTATGGGTGGGCATTGTAGGCATACTCACGGTCAAGCACTGGGGGCCCAGACCTTGAGCTGTGTAAGGGGCCCCAAAAAATGGAGCTTCTTCCTGTTTGTTAATTGTTGTGAAAACAGTCTCCAGAGAGCCTCTTCTACACCAGACCTGTGGAGCCAGACTGAGCCCATCATCAGCCTCTTGTCCTCATCTGGTGGTAAGTAGGCAATCCAATATATTATTAGTGGCACTAATCTCTAATTTACCTCACATTAAATGGATACCATAGTCACCAGAAGCACTACATCATAATGTAGTGGTTCTGGTGTCTATAGCCTGTGCCTGTAGGCTTTTAAATGTAAACACACTGTCTTTTCAGATAAAAGACACTTTGTGCAGACTGGCGTTGGCCCATATACCAGAGCATATGGGCGGGCATTGTGATGTCACATGGTGGGCAGGACATATGGGGGGCAGCAAATTGTTTTTTGCCTAGGGCGGCAAAAATCCTTGCACCGGCCCTGGCAACTTACACAGCAGCCATTCCTTATTTTATTTTACTTAAAGGCAGGGCCGACTTTAATATTGATTGGACCCTGAGAAAGCATTTGCTTGGGGCCCCTGGACCTCGCCCTCCTAAAGGGGTAACTGTGGCAAAGTGAGTGTGCCAAGGCCAGAGGGGTGAATGAGAAAGGGTTGGGTAGTGAGTGTGACAGGGTTGCAGATGATTATGGTAGAAGGGTGGTGTGGCATGGTTGCGGGGTGAGTGTTCAGGGTTGCAGTTAATGTGGCATGGTTGGAAGAGGAAGTGTGACAGTGCGAGGGGAGGTGAGCATGACACGATTAGGGGAGATTTATGTGACGGTGGTTATGGTAGGGTTGGGGAGATGAGTTGGAGATGAGACAGAATTGGAGTGCTTTATGTGATAGGGTAAGTGTGGCAGGGTGATGGAGGATGAGTGTGACAGGATTGAGGGGTGAGTGTGACAGTATTAAGTGGATCAATATGATAGGGTGAGTTTGGCAGACACACAAGTAGACTTATACTCTGACACACAGGTACACATACACTCTGACACACAAGTACACATACACACATATATGCACAATCTCACATACACACAGACACAGGTACAAACATATATAAATAACAAAATACATGCATTCTTACGTTTGCTTCCCTGGGGTCCAGTGGGAGCTGGCTGACCTAAGGTGATGGGAGTCTGACTCACCAGGCTTCCTCAGTATCCCTGCTCTGCGTGCCTCCTCCTCCTTTTCCTCTTCCTCCCCACATAGCTCTCTGTTAGCTAGCTGGGAAGAGGTGACCTGAACTCACTTTCTCCCAGCAGGCCATCGGAGAACAAAGACACTGGGACCCGGCAGCCGGGAGACCCAGGAGAGCAGGGTCGGTGCAAGAATATTTGCTGCCCTAGTCAAACAAATATTCCCCCTCCCCCGCCATATGCTCTGCCCACCATGTGACATCACAATGCCCCACCCATATGATATGCCATATGGGCCAACACCAGTGCACACGGTGTCTTTACTCTGAAAAGGCAATGTGTTTACATTAAAAGGCCTGCAGGGACAGGCTATAGAAACCACAACCACTTCATTAAGCTGAAGTGGCTCTGGTGACTATAGTGTCCCTTTAATGTGAGGTAAATTAGAGATTAGTGAGGACAAGAGGATGATGATGGGCTCAGGCTGCAGTCTGGCTCCACTGGCCTGGTGTTAAAACAGGCTTTCTGGATGCAGTCAGTGGCGTCACTAGGGGGGCCAGAGGGGGCCATGGCCCCCCTACATCATGTTGTGCCCCCCCTTTGGGCCCCCCCAAATGCCATCAACCTGCTGGCCATGTGTTTAGATTCTATTCACTCGGGCTGTAACAGTCTGTGACAGCCCGAGGGAATGCAGGACAGAGCAGCTCAGCTGGAGGCTGGGGGCTGTCTGTGGCCGGAGAGAGCACTGACAGGCTCCCCGGCACAGGCCCCGCCCCCAAACGAAGCCCCACCTCCTGCACATAAGCCCCGCCCCCGCCGTTAAGCAGCAGCCCATGATGCTGCTGCTGCAAAGGCCAGAAGATGTCTGACCCACAGCAACAGGTAGGCTTGGTGTGTGTGTGTGTGTGTGTGTCTGGACTGTGTGTGTGTGTGTCTGGACTCAGCAGTCTGTGTGTGTGTGTGTGTGTGTGTGTGTCTGGACTCAGCAGTCTGTGTGTGTGTGTGTGTCTGGACTCAGCAGTCTTTCTGTGTGTGTGTGTGTGTCTGGACTCAGCAGTCTGTGTGTGTGTGTGTGTGTGGACTCAGCAGTCTGTGTGTGTGTGTGTGTGTGTGTGTGTCTGGACTCAGCAGTCTGTGTGTGTGTGTGTGTGTGTGTGTGTGTGTGTGTGTGTGTGTGTGTGTGTGTGTGTGTAAGAAATGCATTGTGTGTTTCTGGGTGAGTGTGTGAAATGGATGCATTGTGTGAATCTGTGTTTGTATGTGTAAGAGATGCAAGGGGTATGTTTCTGTGTATGTATGTAATGTAAAGTGTATTTGACTGTAATGGGTCCATTGAGTGTGTGTAAGAAAAGCATTTTGTTTCTATGTGTAAGAGAAGCAGTGTGTGTGTGTGTAAGGGATGCATTGTGTGTTTTTGTATGTAAGGGATGCATTGTGTGTTTCTGTGCATGTGTGTGTAGGAATGCAGTGTGTATTTCTGTGTATGTCTAAGGATGCATGTGCATGTGTGTAATGTTAAAGGGAGAGTTTGTGGGTTAGGATAAGGGCTGAGAGGGAAACAGTTCTTTATTTTTATTATTATATTTATTTTGTTAATATACTTTTTTTGTATCATTTTTTCTTTAAGTTTTGTGTCTTTCACCCCTTTAGTTTATCTCCCCCATCCCTTAATGATCTATTTCACTGTCCCTTAGTGGTCTCATCTCCTCTTATCCCCCTGTCCCTTAGAGGTCTCCCCTCCTGTCCCTTAAAGGTTCCCCCTTCTGTCCCCTAGTGTTCTCCCCTCCTCTCCTGTCCCTTAGCGCTCTCCCCTCCTGTCCCTAGGTTCTCTCCCCTCCTATCCCTTAGTGATCTTTCCTCCCCTCCGGTCCCTTAGTGCTCTCCCTTTCCCCCCTGTACATTAGTGATGTGCACTCCCCACCCGTCCCTTAGATCTTCCCCTTTCTTTCCCTTTGTGTCACCCTTCCCCTCCTGTCCCTTAGTGATCTCCCCTCCTGTCCCTTAGTGTTGTCCCCTCCCCTCCTGTCCCTTAGTGCTCTCCCCTCCTGTCCCTAAGTGCTCTCCCCTCCTATCCCTTAGTGCTCTCCCCTCCTATCCCTTAGTGATCTCCCCTCCCCTCCTATCCCTTAGTGATCTCCTCTCCCCTCCTGTCCTTTAGTGCTCTCCTTAGTAGTGCTGTCCTTAGTAGTGCTTTCCGCTCCTACTCCTTAATGATCTTTCCTCCCCTCCTATCCCTCAGTGCTCTCCCCTCCCCACCGGTCCCTTAGTGCTCTCCCTTGCCCCCCCATGTCCCTTTGTGATATAGACTCGCCTCCAGTCCATTAGTGCTCTCCCAATCGTCCCTTAGAGCTTCCCCCTCCTGTCCCGTAGTGATCTCCCCTGTCCCTTAGTGCTCTCTCCTCCCTGCCCCTTAGTGGTCTCCCTCCCTTAGTGGGCTCTACTCTCCCCCCACCCCCTTAATGGTCCTCTCTCTCCTCCACCCCCTCTTAGTGGCCCTGCTTCTCCACCCACTCTTAGTGGTCCTACCTCTCGCCTCTCAGTGGTCCTACCTCTCCCCCACCCCCTTAGTGTTCCTCTCCCTATCCCTTCCCCCCGCTTAGTGGTGCTCCCTCTCCCCCACCACCTTAGTGGTCCTCACTATCCCCCAGCTCCTTAGTAGTCTTCTCTCTCCTCCTCCTCCTCCCCCCTTTTCTCAGTGGTCCTACCTCTCCCCCCTCTTAGTGGTCCTACCTCTCCTACCTCTTAGTGGTCCTACCTCTCCTACCTCTTAGTGGTCCTACCTCTCTTCCCCCCTCTTGGTGGTCCTACCTCTCCCCCACCCCCTTAGTGTTCCTCTCCCAACCCCCCACTATAGTGGTCCTCCCTCCCCCCTTAGTGGTTCTCTCCTCCTCGGTCCGGTCTGGTGAAATATTAAAGTGCCGCAGGCTGTTGTGTGTGTGCAGATGGTTTTCTTTTTGGGTTCACTTCCTTTGTGTCCATGTTGAATCGAAGTGAGCCCCCCATACAAAAAAACTTGTATCTGTTGTAGTTGTGTTCCAAGAGGGCTCCTCCAAAGGGAAACCTTCTGCCATTTTTTGTTGTTTTTTTTTTGTTGTTCTTCCATCAATTCAATCCTCTTCTTACCGAAAAAGGAAGTGTTATTCTCTGATCCCAATCTGCTTTCACTTTGTCGAATTGAAAAAGAATGCAATTCTGCATAGGGCGAGACTTCCATTGAGCCCATTTTACCAGCCTAATCGTTGATGTTAGAGAACCTACAATACTCATAACTTCTCTTGCTGAGGTGTTCTTGAGTATTTGAACTTTCCTGAGTTTTCCTGAGTTTTCTCTTGGGCCCTTTCTGATGATAGATACACACGGGCAGAAATTGTATCTATCACTGCTCCAAGGAAGACTATCTTTTGTGAAGGATTCAGAGTGCTCTTCTCTATGTTTAATAGCCATCCATGATCCCAAAGGATGTTCATTACCACTAGAGTATGATGAGCCACTATCTGATGAGATGGGCCTACGATAAGGATGTTGTCCAAGTAATGAAATTTTTCTATACTACTATCTCATATAAAGGCTATTAGTGTGACGAGAACCTTCGAGAACGTCCTTGGTGCCAAGCTGAGACCAAACGGTAGACCCCGAAATTGAAAGTGTTTCCCGAGAATCCAGAATCTGAGGAACTTCACATGATCGTTGTATATAGGGATTTGGTAGTAGGTGTCCCTCAGGTCTATAGAAGTCATCCATTCCCATTTTTTTATGTTCTTCATGATTGTTTGTAGGGATTCCATTTTGAATGTTCTTACATTGAGCAAAGAATTTACTTTTTTCTAGTCCAGAGTTAGGTGCCACTTCCCGTGTGGTTTTGGTGCCAAAACACTGTGGAGTAGATACCCTGGAATCTTTCTGCTTTTGGGTCTTCTTGTATAACACCTTGTTCCCAAAGAGTAGAGATGCATTCCATCATAGCCTTTTGTTTAGTACCTATCAATACCCTTGGTTTTCAGAAGAAATCTGTTCTTGGGTAAAAGGAGAACTCTATTATGTAGCCTTCTCTTATGATGGAATTGACTCAGCCGTCTGTGATATTTGCAGCCCAAACAGGGTAGAAGAACTGTAGTCTTCCTCCTTTAATCCCCGAATGAGTCTGAAGACCTTCAGAAATTCTTCCCAGATGTTCTAGCATTCTTCCCAGATGCTCCCTCTGTAAGCTTTATTAGCCGATGACTAGGGGAAGTTTCTCCAAGACGAATTTCTAGAAAATTCTCTCCCTGGTTTATAGCTCCTGCTATCCCGAAAGGATCGATCCTTAAATCATTTATTTCTCCAGGGTGAGGAAAAGGGCTTCCTTCTCTTTTGTGGCAAAAATGCTTTTTTTGCCATCTGCAGCCTTTTGTATGGCTTCATCCAGGACCTTACCAAATAATAAATCCCCCTGGAAGAGAAGACCACACAGGGATGCCTTGGAGGCATAGTCGGCACCCCATGAGTAAAGCCATTCTAGAGGCCACAGATAAGGCCTTTAGCAATCATATGAGAGATGTCTAAAGAGGCTTCTGAGCAGAACTCTGTAGCCAGGATGAAGTCCTTGAGACTATCCAGGAGATGTTCTCTGCGAACTCCATGGTCAATATCATCCTCCAAATTTGCAATCCAAACTTTCAAGGCCCTTGATTGAGTGGTTAAGGCCACTGCAGGGTGGAGGCAGGAACCTAAGGCTAAATACGATTTTATGAGGTCCCCATCCATTTTTTCCATTGGTTCTCTGAAATAGGCCATGGAGTCAATGGGGAGAGTTGTTCTTTTTGCCATACGAATTACAGCCGTGTCAATTTTTGGAATGGAATTCCAAACTTTGCTGTCATTCGCGGAGTAAGGACACATTCTCGCAACTTTATTCTTTAAGGTGGATTTTCTTTCTGGTTTGTTCTATTCTTGGCTAATAGTTTCCTTAATCATAGAATGCACTGAAAATTTGGGTCTATTAGGCTTCAGATCCTCAAAGTACCTGTCTGCTTCTCTCAGATTTGATTTTTCTTCCGTGAGGCTTAGTGTGTCCCTTATTAGGGTAATTAGCCTATCAATTGACAGAGTGCAAGGACCTGGAGGTATACTCAACTTCCTTCTCATAGTCATCTGAGACCTCCCACATATCAGGGTCTTCTTCAGAGCATTATGGATTCTGCTCTACGTCTTTTATATGGACCACGTTTTTCCATGGTAGACTTAAAACCCTCAGTAATAGCTTGGGAAATCCAATGTTTAAGATCGTCCTGTTGAGAACGTCTATGGGAAGTATCTGCGATTTCCATTAAGCATTATCTGCAAAGGTTCTTTGCTTGAGGTGCAGGAGACGAACAATTCATGCATCTATTGGTTTTATCCCTTGCTTTTCTTGGTGGAGAATCCAATGCTTTGCTGGGGCTGAAAGGAACCATATATGAACATATATTACAGGCTTATACTGGCACTCTTTTAACACCCCTTTGAATAAGATAAATATTATTGGCTCACCTATGTTTTCTAGAGAGGGGTCTTACAGAGGCAGAGGGAGAATCCATACTATAAAATGAATTAATAGAGTAAGAGATCAGGAAAAACCTATCATTGCCAAAACATATACTGAAGCAAGAAGAAAGGAATGAGTAAATACCTTCTAGGGAGCTAAAATTTTCACCAAAAAGGTCACAGCAGCATCTATATTATATCCAGGATAGAACTCCGGCTTGTAGGCACACATCATCTCAGCCCGCACTGATTTTAAATAGTGCTGGGCATTTAATAGTGCTGCGCATGTGCATTCGATGGAACGCACGCCATGTGTTCCAAGCTTATCACGTCTTGTCCCGGCGGCTTATCTCATCACTTCCGATTACGCAGAAGAGAACGCGATAGCCGTGGACAAAACACGTCACGTCCGCCTGCTGGAACGCACAACAGCATTCCACCATCCAAGAGAGGTTAATTCTGACGGAACACAAGGTAGAAATTAACTTGTACAAAAACACAAGCTGAAAAACCTTTGCTTATTTGTACCTTTGATTTCTGTCTAGACAGCAATACAACAAAAAATATATCCCAAGAAAGTTCCCTCCAAAGGAGGACCCCGTAACATGTACGGTTCTTGAAAACAACTGCCTCATGTGGGGGACATTTGGCCCCATCTATAGGGGGGATTTTTAAGGATGTCCAACCCCATAAAATACCTTAATGGTGTGTCTCCCTCAGAACACCATCTTATCCCACGTAGCAGTTCAGTACTTACACAGAACTTAACCCAGTTAGTCCTGCTCATGCATGCTGTTTACTGGGTTCGTCAAATGAAGAGAGGCTGAACTCCATTTGGGAAAACCCACGATAAACGTAGGAAGATGGCCCAAATTTTTTTTTAATTTTTTTTAGTCCTGTAGAACCAACTAATAACAGTAAAAAAGACTGTGTGTAAGGTGAGAAGGGACTCTTTATACATATCTGTCTTATCAATTATTCTAATTATTCCTGTCCTGTGTCAAGGTAAGGAAATTATCATGCATTTTGTTACTAACAAAATGACAGTGACCTAGTGCGAGACTAGGTTACCAATATACAGTTGCTATAAGTTATATTTTTGTTAACTGCTTAGGTTAAAGAAAATCCATCTTTTGAAGAGTGAGTTGCTAGGAAAACAAAAATTATTTTGACTAGCCTGGGTCATTGAGTCCAGTGTGAGACTTGGTTGAGCAGTCTCTGCTGTATCTAGCTAGCAGCAACTGATAGAGGCCATTGAAACAACCATGAGTTGCAGATAGGACATTGTCAGCCATTTTGTCACTGATCCTAGTGTGAGAATTGCTTACCAATATACAGTTTTTAATCGTTTAGTACTTGAGGGGTCATCATCCGCTAGCTGATATCCCTCCAATGGGCCACTCACGTCCATGCGTTCCACGGTGCGATCACATGACGCGGAAGTGCTTTTTAGCCGCGCGTCACGTGATCATTTTAAAACATGTATTTTAAGCTTTTTAAACCCTTGTTTTATTATCTTAATGAGTGTACTTACCACATATGTTTTATATGCACAATAACTTAAGTTTTATTCAGTATTTTGATCTGTATCTCTATATTATGTTACTGATGACGTCATGTTGGCGGGATTTTCAAAATTCCAAACATTACTGTATCTTATATAAACCATTGTATGTCAGGTGTGTCCCCCCTTTTTACTATTATCTACTTGAAGAAGCCCTTGTGGCGAAACGCGTTTAGATATTAATTTTATTACCTTATAATAAATAAATTATTTTGGCATGAAATACTTTATAGCCATTTTCTTTCTTTCTTTTTTCACCTGACTATACATATATTGTCTACCTGACGAGAAGCCTAAAGAATCCTTAGGTGGGGATTATACCACCCAAGCGCTTATATTGAGCAGTACAAGTCTGCTCTATATACTGGGAGTAGTATATTTATTCTTTTTGACACCTTTTAACTACTATACAGATAGCACTATATATTTTATTTCTCTTCCCTGGGTCGAATAATACCAACGTGGACGTCGAATCTGAGCCAGATACTCGCCAATCAAATTTTACTCTGAATATCCTTGAGTGGGGATTATTCCACTTCACGTGCGCTATATCAGAGCTAGGTTTTAGCTCTGAAAAGTGTGAGTAAGACTATTTTTATTTTCATACTATTTTATTCATCTATATACTGTGCCATTGGAGTTCCTCTTGTCTTTTCTCCACATATTACTCCACTGGATTTCAAGTACACTATTGTGAAGACACACTCCAGTTTACGTCTCAGGATTCCTGTTCTTATACATGGCATCTACCATTACGGACTTATGATAAGTGTTTTGGACTATTGCTAACTATTTATTTTATATTTCATTCTATATTTTATATTAAATTGTACTATTTTACGCACTTATTATATACATTTTTACATGTTTTATTGTATATTTTAGGCGCAACCTTTTTTTGTTTTGTATCTTTTCTTGCCATTAGGGGATTAAAGGGGACTCCCCTTTAAGGATTACAGCCTTACTATTATTATTTTCTTGTGTGGTAACCTAGCGCTGATTTTTCTCTTTCCATAGTCTCTGAGTACATCATTAATGAAGCCTTGAAATACGGTCAGAGCATTACATAACCCAAAGGGCATACCAAGATATTTGTAGTGTCCACTCCTAGTGTTAAACGCCGTCTTACATTCATGATCCTCCCTAATTCTCACCAAATTGTACACACTCCTAAGGTCAAGCTTAGTGAAGATCTTAGCACCCTGGAGTCTATCAAACAATTCGGATATAAGGGGAATGGGATAGGCATTTTTTAAAGTAATCATGTTTAATGCCCTGTAGTCTATGCAAGGTCATAATTCTCAATTTTTCTTAGCTACAAAAAAGAACCTTGATGATGATTTATGTATATGGCTTTTACTTAAAGATTCCTTGATGTACTCATCCATGATTTTACTTTCTTGTGGGGATAGGGCATATACCGCTCCTTTAGGAGGCATAGCCCCGGGCAACAGATCAATGGAACAATCATAAGATCTGTGTGGAGGAAGAGCATTAGTCTGACTTTTACTAAACACCTCTCTAACCTCCCAATACTGTATGGGAATTTCGTGAGTCGGAGACGTAGCAGCGGGTAAAGCAACGATGCCCACTTTTTTAGAAGTGGGTAACATGCAGCTTTCCTGACTGTCTCTACACCATTCCAGTAATTCCCCTCTAGTCCAGTCAATATGAGGGTTATGCTTGATGAGCCAAGGAAACCCTAATACGATGGGACAAGAAGGGGAAGCGATAATCTGGAAAGTAATGTCTTGTTTCTGCAAAGCTCCTATTGTAATGCAAATAGGCAAGGTCTTATGGGTAATAAGAGGTTGAGTTAGGGGTCTCTCATCGATAGCCTCAACCGCTAGAGGTGATGATCTCTCCTTGACTGGTATAGTGTGTTTTTATAACAAAATACAAACCAATAAAGTTACCAGCTGCACCTGAGTCAACCAGGGCTTTGCATGAAAAGTTCTCCTTGTTGCAAAAGGCGGAAATGTCAAGGAGAAATCTGCTTTGGGAATTACTAAAGGGATTACTAGAGGACGTATCCATTACACCTAAGACCTGTCCCTTTAAGGTTCTTAGGTGCGGAAGTTTTCCAGATGTATAGGACAAGCATCTCTCATTCGCCCTTTCTTGCCACAATATAAGCACAGACCCCCTCTTCTCCTATACTGTTTCTCTGCTTCAGACATTCCTGTAACCCCTAACTGCATAGGTTCTGGTTCAAACAGTGTTGAGAGGTCAGGGACAATAAGTTTGGAGAATCGAGGTGCTAGTGACATAGTCAAACGTCTAGTTCTGTTTCCAGCAATTTCCCTGGTCCTGAGTCTATTATTGATCTGCATCACATAGGCAATAGTCATTTAACCCCTTAGGTAGGTCTCCTAAATCACTTTCCACAACGGATTAGCCCAGGTTAAGGCCTGACCTTTAAATTGGTTCATCAGATACCCAATCTTAGCTCTATCTGAAGGAAATGAACCAGGTGAGGCCTCAAAGTGGTACTCAATCTGATTGCGAAATCCCCTACATGCCTGGATATTACAAGAAAAATGTGGCGGAGGAGATAAGGAGATCGTAGGTGCCTTATATACTATAGGTGGAGGTTCATTAGGCAGTGGTGACATAACTGGAGAAGCCTCAGGTTGTAAATGAGCCATCCTAGTAAGGAGCGTGCTAAAAGCATGGGCAAATTGATCCATACGGTGATCATTCTCCTCTAGCTTTCTCTCACAAGCTGCTATGTGCTGACACAATTCTGCAGGATCTATGGCCATAGGCATGAAACCACGACAGGGCAATGAGCAAGAGGAGAATTGGGTTTAATTACCCCTCCTGTGGATGCGATTAGCTGTAACCGGCCTTTGACCCCAAAGGCAATTACCAGGTTTCCATGTGCATGATTGCTGCTCAGCACAAAACCTCTTGTGGAATTGATTGGCCATGACCGGCCTTTGACCCCAAAAGTAATTACCAGGTTTCCATGTGCATGATTGCTGCTCTGTACAACTTTTCCTGTCAGGACAGTAATGCCATTAATACGTGACAATGTGTCAGTGTCTATATGGATTTGTGTGTCGGTGTATTTCTATGCATCTGTGTGTTAATGTGCATGAATATCTGTGTACGTATGTATGTATCTATGTGCATGTATCCAAGCAGTCAAACAGCACAACACACAAGCACACTCCTGCAATCTAACACAAATATTACATACAAACACACCCCTGCATTCAAACTAGAAAAATATACAAACACACCCCTTCACTCAAACGAAAATACTTCACTCAAACATACATCCACATTTAAAAGTGAACATTACATTCAGACACACCCCTTCAATCAAACACAAACATTACATACAAAAACACCCCTGTATTAAAACACAATAAATGTATACAAGCACCCCTTCAAACACCAACACTGTACATTACACTCTAGCGCCAGTAAATGTGGCAGCGCTGTACAGATATCCAACCTAGAAATTTTGACTTGGGGTGCATTGGAAAAATACTGAAATATTAAGGGCGCCTTGAACCTAAACACTTTTGGAACCACTGGTGTAGCCATTAGTCCAGGAAATATTGTAGCTTTTTTTGCATTTGAGTACAGTTATAGGCAGCATTACACCATGCACACATCTAATTGCTATATTTTTTAAATTCCTTTTTGGTTCTCTTATTGCCTTTTGCAATGAGATATCTTTAAAAAGCATCTACATTGCAGGCATATAAATATACAATTAATGTTCAGCTCTTATAAAACTCTCATAACGTATTGTATGTGTCTATGGAGTGTAATGTAGTATGATTTTTTTTATATTTTAAGGACACCCACTCAACAGACCTAAAACAGGTCTTGTATAGAAGAATAGTTCCAACACCTTGTTGGTTTTTATTTCAATATTTTATCATTGTCATATAAGGACATGGATCCTAAGAAACTATGTCACAATGTGGTAGTTGGCACATGGCTTAGATAAAGGACTACACTCAATTTTTGTTTGTTGATATTTTGGCACTACGTATATATTTTTTTTTATTGTATTATTATAGGTTAAATAGGTTGTATTTTTTTACTGTTTTTTTTTTTTTTTTAGTGTTCAGAGTCATGTTTTATCATTGTACTAAAAGTCAGCATGGAAATCATTTGATTTTGTACTGAAAAAGAAGAGAAGGCATTTCTCCATGAAGCGCAGTGTTAAAGGTCCTTTATTATCAGAGATATCAAACCGTATGTTCTCAAAATCTGTGAAATTAATTTCCTCTTCAAAACAAATCAGATTTTTACTGTCATGCTTCAGCTGTTAGGTATTTATAATGGTGTAAATTAAAGGTCCAAGATTAAATAGAGAAATATATATAAATAAATATATATATATATATATATATATATATATATATATATAAAACACACACATACTCCGTGAAGTGATTCTTTTATTAATCCGTAATATAAACAATTAATCCAACGTTGCAGTCCTCTTTTTTTCCTTGTGATATAGATCCAATGTGATCTTTGGTATATTCTAGGAAGCCCAAATTATTTCAAGTGCACTTGGAGGAGGATGACTTCAGACACCAGACACCTATTGGTATTCAAAATAAGCCTTTGTTGTTTATTTTTCAGTAGATGTTTTTATACATTAAAAAGTAAGTGCTTAAGTACAAATACTCATAGGACAGTTGTAGGAAGGGAGTGAAAGGAGTACAGATAAGACATAGGGATGAATGTCATGTACATATAACAGATAAGTTCAGAGAAAGAACAGACTGATTTAGGAGAGACAGCTCAGGTGTGGGGCTATCTGCTCATATATGGTCTTGAGTGTCGTTTTAAGCATTAAGCATTTCCTGAGTCCAAGTTAGCCAATTTTAATATAGGATATCTAATATGACACCTATAAGCTTGAACCTTGGAATCAAATTAAATTCTTTCACAATCCCTTCTTTTGATCCAAGGGTCACCCAAATGTCCAAGGTATTTCCAGGCCTGCTAGCCAAAGCCTGTGGGGCTTTCATTTTTTTCTTCACTATGGTTCCCTTGGACTGAGAGACCCCCCGAATCCGCTGAGGAGAGTTCCTTAATTTGTTAGGCGAGGTAACATCGTAAAAAACCTTCCAAAGTCGGAGCTGGAAGGTAAGTTAAGGTACGACCAACAGTAGATTTGTTTTTGCATAGAGAGGTTAGTAGACATGAGAAGAATCTAAAGGTTAGAAAAATGGCCATAATTACAAATACAGCTAATAGCAAAAAGTATAAAATTTTCTTAATTAGTAAAGTCAACCATGTTCCTAGCCCAAATGTCCAATCCCAATCCCCAAAGAAGCCGTTATCTTGTTTGATATCCTGTACTAAGTCATGTAAATCTTTTATATGTTTATGGATCATAGTGCCATGGTCAGATAGGTTAAAACAGCACATACCTTCAATAGCTTCACAGCCTACGTCATGTTTCAGTAGTCAGTAAGTAGTCAATGGCTGCTCTATTCTCAAGGATTGCCTTCTTATTTGCCTGAGTGTCCATGAGTAGCTCTTCTAGGGCCCGAGAAGTGGCATTTAAACCCTTTGCAAGGGAACAGTGCTAAGCCTGGGACTCCTAACATAGAGTGCGCAAGGGCAGAGTATTCCGATTTAGATAAGAGCGTGATTTCAGTGTTAGAATCTGAAGTAAGGGTGTTTTTAACATCTCTCATATCTCTCTGCGGTTTGTGTAGCTGGGTGGTTTCAGGGATCAGGTCAGATTTGGAAAACATGGTCATGGTTAGGTGTGAGGATAGTGTTAGATATAATCTAATGGGTAAAATTTCATAAAACTTAATACAATTCTGTTAGAATACCAATGTATAAAAGTCCCAATGCTTTCAATAATTATAGTCTCTGTTTGATACAAGTATCAAAACAATATGTTGATACAGTTTATGCAATGTTAGCTAGTATCAGTTAGCTCCAGCTATTAGACCAGCTGGGTTTTGTCTACTGAACCAGTTATTTGTATATAGTACAATACCAGTGATGTATTCTTCAAATGCTGTGGTATCAATTATATGTACACTGCATATAGATAATGGTACTTTAAGATTATAAATAATGGTCTTAAGTTATGGATATTTCCTCCAGTAATTTGCAGAATTATACCAAGTGTTAATGGAAAAGCTTGTTGCTGGGGGCAGTTTTCACGGTCCTGCAGTTCGGCCAGTATATGAAAAAACTGTATCGTGCCACGTGCATGTCACTATTCTCCCTTTCTGCATTCCAAATACAACACAGTAGTAGTTTGAGGTGAGTGCCAAAAAGTGTTCTAATAGCTGGAGCTAACTGATACTAGCTAACATTGCATAAACTGTATCGACATATTATTTTGATACTTGTATCAAACAGAGACTATAATTATTGGATGCATTGGGACTTTTATACATTGGTATTCTAACAGAATTGTATTAAAGGGACTATAGTCACCTTAACAACTTTAGCTTAATGAAGCAGTTTTGGTGTATAGAAAATGCCCCTGCAGCCTCACTGCTCAATCCTCTGCCATTTAGGAGTTAAATCCCTTTGTTTATGAACCCTAGTCACACCTCCCTGCATGTGACTTGCACAGCCTTCCATAAACACTTCCTGTAAAGAGAGCCCTATTTAGGCTTTCTTTATTGCAAGTTATGTTTAATTACGATTTTCTTATCCCCTGCTATGTTAATAGCTTGCTAGACCCTGCAAGAGCCTCCCATATGTGATTAAAGTTCAATTTAGAGATTGAGATACAATTATTTAAGGTAAATTACATCTGTTTGAAAGTGAAACCAGTTTGTTTTTCCATGCAGGCTCTGTCAATCATAGACAGGGGAGGTGTGGCTAGGGCTGCATAAACAGAAAAAGTGATTTAACTCCTAAATGACATTGAATTCAGCAGTGAAATTGCAGGGGAATGATCTATACACTAAAACTGCTTTATTTAGCTAAAGTAATTTAGGTGACTATAGTGTTCCTTTAAGTTTTATCAAGTTATATTCAGCTTTTTATAAATTTTATTTCACCCATTTATGAGATACTGTTTTAGCTCTTAAAGGTATATATCATTTACCACTCCTGGATACCCATTAGATTATATCTAATACCATCCTCTCATTCTGCATTTTGTTTTGTTTTTTAGTGGAAACCATGTTATTTCCAGTTGAGTGGCATCTACAGCCATACTATCTACTCCAAATTTGAGACCTTCAATCTCAACCACAATCACATGTTTAGGTGTGAGATTGCACAGGGACCTCCTGTAAAGCTACCTGGGACATAAGCATAAGTAATATTGTGACAGGAGAAAGTCCATCCTTTAGGGCGATAGACATGGTAGTGGTAATTCATAACTTGGTGAGTTTTGGTACATTTCATAGTAGTGCTCAGGGCTCTACAATTCGTGGTATTTTTCCACCATGTGGGGCAAAACAGGGATTCAGTATTAGGGTCTCTTGAACAATTACATGAAACCAACATAGTTCAGCGGCTGTCACATTAATTGTCTTCAGGGCTGGGGGGTAGGGGGGGTGGGAGGGGCTTGCCTACCAGTGGGTTGAAAGCATAACAATGTAGTTGTAGAGATTTATGGAGTCTATGGGTATGTAGGTACTTCCTCAAGAGTGAGGAAGTACCTACATACCCATAGACTCCACATTTTATCATCATCAGGTTCTGCATCTTGTTTCCTCCAGAGGTCATGTTCTTCCTTGCTTGCCTGTCTTTGTAAGCTCAGCAGTATATTGTAGTCAACGGTGTCATCTGTAAGAACAACTTGCAGGAAGGTATTACCTGTAGAAGGATGTACTTGGATTGCTTCTTGCTTGGCAGCTTCGTCTGCTTTGTGGTTTCCTCTTGTAATTTCATCTGTGATCTTCACATGAGCTGCCACCTTGATGATGCTTACTTGAGTGGGTAGAAGGATAGCGTCCATAAGTGCACTCACGGCTTTAGAGTTCTTGATTGGAGTACCTGCTGAGGTGAGAAAATCATGAGCCCGCCATTTAGGGCCAAAATCATGGGCTATATCGAAAGCATAGCTAGAGTCTGTGTAAATATTAGCAGTCTTACCAGAGGCCATTTTGCATGCTTCAGTGAGTGCCTTCAGCTCAGCCTCCTGTTCAGAGCAGTGAGGAGGGAGTGGTTCAGCTTTTATTACCTCATGTGCAGAGACTACAGCATATCCAGTGTGGAATTTACCCTTCTCATCAGCATATCTGGAACCATCTACAAAAAACTCAAAATCTGCATTAGATAATGGAGAATCAATTAAATGCAAAAACAAGCTGTCTCTTGTGCCATTAGTGCAGCACAATCATGGGGTACCTGGGCGTCAGCTAATTCATCTGGTGAGAGTGAATATACAAAAAGATCAGAAATACAAGTACCATTCCCACTATCTCCACTCCCTCTTTTAAATCCAGGGGAAGTAATATAGATGGATTTAACACCATGCACCTTTTCAGTGTAACATCAGGTGGCACATTGCATTCTGAAATGCCTTGCAGGATGCATGTGTTTTGGTTGAACGTGTGACAGTATGCTGTTTATGTCATGCGGTGTGTATATGGTCACTGCGTTATCTAAGACAATATCAGTGGCTTTGTCCAGGAGGGCAGTAACAGACGCCACTGCCCTAACACATGAGGGGGCACCCCTGGCAAAAGGGTCCAATCTGGTGAAGTAGTATGCTATTGGTCTTTGTTTACCACCATGGTCCTGTTAAGGACAGATATAGCATAACCCGATTGTTCAGTACAGAACAATGTAAAAGGCTTTCCGTAATCTGGAAGACCCAGTGCTGGAGCTGAGATGACAAGCAACTTAAGGGTGTAAAAAGCATTTTCTGCTGCATGGGTGGGTTAACTTAAAGGGTTTGTTTTCATTGGCGAGACAATCATACAGGGGCTGCATGTAGATTGCTGCAGAGCAAAGTCAAGGTTGGCAATATGAAACCAGGCCCAGGAATGTACGCAGGTGGGCTAGGTTCTGGGGAGGGGGCGTAATATTTTGCACTGAAGTTTTTCTACTTTCCGTGAGATGTTTTGTGGCATGGGAAATACAGTGTCCTAAGAAAATAACTTTTTCAACACATGCTTGCAGTTTCGCTTTTGTAGCTTTGCAGCCTGCTTGTGCCAGAAATTTCAGCAAAGAAAGAGTGTTCACATTTCAAGTTTCCATATCTTTGCAACATAAGAGTAAATCACCGATATACTGCCATAAAATTACGTCATCTGCCCTTGGCCACTCTTCAAGAATTTAAGCCATAGCCATGCTGTACATAGTGGGTGAGTTTTGTGCGCCATGGGGCAATACTGTCCAAGTGTACTGCTTGTGTTTATGTGTAAATGCAAATAAATACTGGCAGTCGGGATGCAGGGGGACACTGATGAATGCATTTGTCAAGTCAATAACAGTAAATACATTAGAGGAAGGTGGTATCTTTGCCAACAAGGTGTGTGGGTTGGGAACATTAGGGGCAATGAGTTCAGTTACAGCATTAATTGCCCTCAAATCATGTACCATACGGTAGACCACAGGTTTCCATTTCTCTTGCTTTTTCTTAATTGGGTACAATGGTGTGTTACGAGGGGAGGTGGTCTGGACAATTACTCCTGCCTGCAGTAATTCTTGCACAGATTGGGAAATAGCATCTTCCTGTGCTGGGCTTACGGGCAGTGGCGTCGCTAGGGGGGGGCCAGAGGGGGCCATGGCCCCTCCTACATCATGCTGTGTCCCGCCTTGGTCCCCCCCAAATGCCAGCAACTTGCTGGCCATGTCCTTACATTCTATTCCCTTGGGCTGTAACAGTGTGTGGCAGCCCGAGGGAATGCAGGGCAGAGCAGCTGAAACGGTGCTGGGTGTTTTCAGCACCCAGCAGCTTCCCCGCCACAGGCCCCACCCCCAAACAAAGCCCCGCCTCCTGCACATAAGCCCCACCCCCGCCATTAAGCAGCAACCCATGCTGCTGCTGGAAAGGATAGAAGATGGCTGCCTGACTCCCAGCATCAGGCTCCAGTGACATGTAGTCTTAATGTGCTTGTGTGTGTGTGTGTCTGTCTGCTAGTGAGGAAGCTTGTGTGTGTGTGTGTGTGTGTATGGACTCTGTATGTGTGTATGGACTCGGCAGTCTGTGTGTGTGTGTGTGTGTGTATGGACTCGGCAGTCTGTGTGTGTGTATGGACTCGGCAGTCTGTGTGTGTGTATGGACTCGGCAGTCTGTGTGTGTGTATGGACTCGGCAGTCTGTGTGTGTGTATGGACTCGGCAGTCTGTGTGTGTGTATGGACTCGGCAGTCTGTGTGTGTGTATGGACTCGGCAGTCTGTGTGTGTGTATGGACTCGGCAGTCTGTGTGTGTGTATGGACTCGGCAGTCTGTGTGTGTGTATGGACTCGGCAGTCTGTGTGTGTGTATGGACTCGGCAGTCTGTGTGTGTGTATGGACTCGGCAGTCTGTGTGTGTGTATGGACTCGGCAGTCTGTGTGTGTGTATGGACTCGGCAGTCTGTGTGTGTGTATGGACTCGGCAGTCTGTGTGTGTGTATGGACTCGGCAGTCTGTGTGTGTGTATGGACTCGGCAGTCTGTGTGTGTGTATGGACTCGGCAGTCTGTGTGTGTGTATGGACTCGGCAGTCTGTGTGTGTGTATGGACTCGGCAGTCTGTGTGTGTGTATGGACTCGGCAGTCTGTGTGTGTGTATGGACTCGGCAGTCTGTGTGTGTGTATGGACTCGGCAGTCTGTGTGTGTGTATGGACTCGGCAGTCTGTGTGTGTGTATGGACTCGGCAGTCTGTGTGTGTGTATGGACTCGGCAGTCTGTGTGTGTGTATGGACTCGGCAGTCTGTGTGTGTGTCTGGACTCGGCAGTCTGTGTGTGTGTCTGGACTCGGCAGTCTGTGTGTGTGTCTGGACTCGGCAGTCTGTGTGTGTGTCTGGACTCGGCAGTCTGTGTGTGTGTCTGCACTCGGCAGTCTGTGTGTGTCTGCACTCGGCAGTCTGTGTGTGTCTGCACTCGGCAGTCTGTGTGTGTCTGGACTCGGCAGTCTGTGTGTGTCTGGACTCGGCAGTCTGTGTGTGTCTGGACTCGGCAGTCTGTGTGTGTCTGGACTCGGCAGTCTGTGTGTGTCTGGACTCGGCAGTCTGTGTGTGTCTGGACTCGGCAGTCTGTGTGTGTCTGGACTCGGCAGTCTGTGTGTGTCTGGACTCGGCAGTCTGTGTGTGTCTGGACTCGGCAGTCTGTGTGTGTCTGGACTCGGCAGTCTGTGTGTGTCTGGACTCGGCAGTCTGTGTGTGTCTGGACTCGGCAGTCTGTGTGTGTCTGGACTCGGCAGTCTGTGTGTGTCTGGACTCGGCAGTCTGTGTGTGTCTGGACTCGGCAGTCTGTGTGTGTCTGGACTCGGCAGTCTGTGTGTGTCTGGACTCGGCAGTCTGTGTGTGTCTGGACTCGGCAGTCTGTGTGTGTCTGGACTCGGCAGTCTGTGTGTGTCTGGACTCGGCAGTCTGTGTGTGTCTGGACTCGGCAGTCTGTGTGTGTCTGGACTCGGCAGTCTGTGTGTGTCTGGACTCGGCAGTCTGTGTGTGTCTGGACTCGGCAGTCTGTGTGTGTCTGGACTCGGCAGTCTGTGTGTGTCTGGACTCGGCAGTCTGTGTGTGTGTATGGACTCGGCAGTCTGTGTGTGTGTATGGACTCGGCAGTCTGTGTGTGTGTATGGACTCGGCAGTCTGTGTGTGTGTATGGACTCGGCAGTCTGTGTGTGTGTATGGACTCGGCAGTCTGTGTGTGTGTATGGACTCGGCAGTCTGTGTGTGTGTATGGACTCGGCAGTCTGTGTGTGTGTATGGACTCGGCAGTCTGTGTGTGTGTATGGACTCGGCAGTCTGTGTGTGTGTATGGACTCGGCAGTCTGTGTGTGTGTATGGACTCGGCAGTCTGTGTGTGTGTATGGACTCGGCAGTCTGTGTGTGTGTATGGACTCGGCAGTCTGTGTGTGTGTATGGACTCGGCAGTCTGTGTGTGTGTATGGACTCGGCAGTCTGTGTGTGTGTATGGACTCGGCAGTCTGTGTGTGTGTATGGACTCGGCAGTCTGTGTGTGTGTATGGACTCGGCAGTCTGTGTGTGTGTATGGACTCGGCAGTCTGTGTGTGTGTATGGACTCGGCAGTCTGTGTGTGTGTATGGACTCGGCAGTCTGTACGTGTGTATGGACTCGGCAGTCTGTACGTGTGTATGGACTCGGCAGTCTGTACGTGTGTATGGACTCGGCAGTCTGTACGTGTGTATGGACTCGGCAGTCTGTACGTGTGTATGGACTCGGCAGTCTGTACGTGTGTATGGACTCGGCAGTCTGTACGTGTGTATGGACTCGGCAGTCTGTACGTGTGTATGGACTCGGCAGTCTGTACGTGTGTATGGACTCGGCAGTCTGTACGTGTGTATGGACTCGGCAGTCTGTACGTGTGTATGGACTCGGCAGTCTGTACGTGTGTATGGACTCGGCAGTCTGTACGTGTGTATGGACTCGGCAGTCTGTACGTGTGTATGGACTCGGCAGTCTGTACGTGTGTATGGACTCGGCAGTCTGTATGTGTGTATGGACTCGGCAGTCTGTATGTGTGTATGGACTCGGCAGTCTGTATGTGTGTATGGACTCGGCAGTCTGTATGTGTGTATGGACTCGGCAGTCTGTATGTGTGTATGGACTCAGCAGTCTGTATGTGTGTATGGACTCAGCAGTCTGTATGTGTGTATGGACTCAGCAGTCTGTATGTGTGTATGGACTCAGCAGTCTGTATGTGTGTATGGACTCAGCAGTCTGTATGTGTGTATGGACTCAGCAGTCTGTATGTGTGTATGGACTCAGCAGTGTGTATGGACTCAGCAGTCTGTATGTGTGTATGGACTCAGCAGTCTGTATGTGTGTATGGACTCAGCAGTCTGTATGTGTGTATGGACTCAGCAGTCTGTATGTGTGTATGGACTCAGCAGTCTGTATGTGTGTATGGACTCAGCAGTCTGTATGTGTGTATGGACTCAGCAGTGTGTATGGACTCGGCAGTCTGTATGTGTGTATGGACTCGGCAGTCTGTATGTGTGTATGGACTCGGCAGTCTGTATGTGTGTATGGACTCAGCAGTGTGTATGGACTCGGCAGTCTGTATGTGTGTATGGACTCGGCAGTCTGTATGTGTGTATGGACTCGGCAGTCTGTATGTGTGTATGGACTCGGCAGTCTGTATGTGTGTATGGACTCGGCAGTCTGTATGTGTGTATGGACTCGGCAGTCTGTATGTGTGTATGGACTCGGCAGTCTGTATGTGTGTATGGACTCTGCAGTCTGTATGTGTGTATGGACTCTGCAGTCTGTATGTGTGTATGGACTCTGCAGTCTGTATGTGTGTATGGACTCTGCAGTCTGTATGTGTGTATGGACTCTGCAGTCTGTATGTGTGTATGGACTCAGCAGAATGTATGTGTGTATGAACTCAGCAGTCTGTATGTATGTATGAACTCAGCAGTCTTTATGTGTGTATGGACTCAGCAGTCTTTATGTGTGTATGGACTCAGCAGTCTTTATGTGTGTATGGACTCAGCAGTCTGTGTGTGAGTATGGACTCAGCAGTCTGTATGTGTGTATGGATCCAGCAGTGTATATGGACTCAGCAGTGTGTGTGTGTGTGTATGGACTCAGCAGACTGTATGTGTGTATGAACTCAGAAGACTGTATGTGTGTATGAACTCAGCAGTGTGTATGGACTCGACAGTCTGTGTGTGTGTATGGACTCGACAGTCTGTGTGTGTGTATTGACTCGGCAGTCTGTGTGTGTGTATGGACTCGGCAGTCTGTGTGTGTGTATGGACTCGGCAGTCTGTGTGTGTGTATGGACTCGGCAGTCTGTGTGTGTGTATGGACTCGGCAGTCTGTGTGTGTGTATGGACTCGGCAGTCTGTGTGTGTGTATGGACTCGGCAGTCTGTGTGTGTGTATGGACTCGGCAGTCTGTGTGTGTGTATGGACTCGGCAGTCTGTGTGTGTGTATGGACTCGGCAGTCTGTATGTGTGTATGGACTCGGCAGTCTGTGTGTGTGTATGGACTCTGCAGTCTGTATGTGTGTATGGACTCAGCAGAATGTATGTGTGTATGAACTCAGCAGTCTGTATGTATGTATGAACTCAGCAGTCTTTATGTGTGTATGGACTCAGCAGTCTTTATGTGTGTATGGACTCAGCAGTCTTTATGTGTGTATGGACTCAGCAGTCTGTGTGTGAGTATGGACTCAGCAGTCTGTATGTGTGTATGGATCCAGCAGTGTGTATGGACTCAGCAGTGTATATGGACTCAGCAGTGTGTGTGTGTGTGTATGGACTCAGCAGACTGTATGTGTGTATGAACTCAGAAGACTGTATGTGTGTATGAACTCAGCAGTGTGTATGGACTCGACAGTCTGTGTGTGTGTATGGACTCGACAGTCTGTGTGTGTGTATTGACTCGGCAGTCTGTGTGTGTGTATGGACTCGGCAGTCTGTGTGTGTGTATGGACTCGGCAGTCTGTGTGTGTGTATGGACTCGGCAGTCTGTGTGTGTGTATGGACTCGGCAGTCTGTGTGTGTGTATGGACTCGGCAGTCTGTGTGTGTGTATGGACTCGGCAGTCTGTGTGTGTGTATGGACTCGGCAGTCTGTGTGTGTGTATGGACTCGGCAGTCTGTGTGTGTGTATGGACTCGGCAGTCTGTGTGTGTGTATGGACTCGGCAGTCTGTGTGTGTGTATGGACTCGGCAGTCTGTGTGTGTGTATGGACTCGGCAGTCTGTGTGTGTGTATGGACTCGGCAGTCTGTGTGTGTGTATGGACTCGGCAGTCTGTGTGTGTGTATGGACTCGGCAGTCTGTGTGTGTGTATGGACTCGGCAGTCTGTGTGTGTGTATGGACTCGGCAGTCTGTGTGTGTGTATGGACTCGGCAGTCTGTACGTGTGTATGGACTCGGCAGTCTGTACGTGTGTATGGACTCGGCAGTCTGTACGTGTGTATGGACTCGGCAGTCTGTACGTGTGTATGGACTCGGCAGTCTGTACGTGTGTATGGACTCGGCAGTCTGTACGTGTGTATGGACTCGGCAGTCTGTATGTGTGTATGGACTCGGCAGTCTGTATGTGTGTATGGACTCAGCAGTCTGTATGTGTGTATGGACTCAGCAGTCTGTATGTGTGTATGGACTCAGCAGTCTGTATGTGTGTATGGACTCAGCAGTCTGTATGTGTGTATGGACTCAGCAGTCTGTATGTGTGTATGGACTCAGCAGTCTGTATGTGTGTATGGACTCAGCAGTGTGTATGGACTCAGCAGTCTGTATGTGTGTATGGACTCAGCAGTCTGTATGTGTGTATGGACTCAGCAGTCTGTATGTGTGTATGGACTCAGCAGTCTGTATGTGTGTATGGACTCAGCAGTCTGTATGTGTGTATGGACTCAGCAGTCTGTATGTGTGTATGGACTCAGCAGTCTGTATGTGTGTATGGACTCAGCAGTGTGTATGGACTCGGCAGTCTGTATGTGTGTATGGACTCAGCAGTCTGTATGTGTGTATGGACTCAGCAGTGTGTATGGACTCGGCAGTCTGTATGTGTGTATGGACTCGGCAGTCTGTATGTGTGTATGGACTCTGCAGTCTGTATGTGTGTATGGACTCTGCAGTCTGTATGTGTGTATGGACTCTGCAGTCTGTATGTGTGTATGGACTCTGCAGTCTGTATGTGTGTATGGACTCTGCAGTCTGTATGTGTGTATGGACTCTGCAGTCTGTATGTGTGTATGGACTCTGCAGTCTGTATGTGTGTATGGACTCTGCAGTCTGTATGTGTGTATGGACTCTGCAGTCTGTATGTGTGTATGGACTCTGCAGTCTGTATGTGTGTATGGACTCAGCAGAATGTATGTGTGTATGAACTCAGCAGTCTGTATGTATGTATGAACTCAGCAGTCTTTATGTGTGTATGGACTCAGCAGTCTTTATGTGTGTATGGACTCAGCAGTCTTTATGTGTGTATGGACTCAGCAGTCTGTGTGTGAGTATGGACTCAGCAGTCTGTATGTGTGTATGGATCCAGCAGTGTGTATGGACTCAGCAGTGTATATGGACTCAGCAGTGTGTGTGTGTGTGTATGGACTCAGCAGACTGTATGTGTGTATGAACTCAGAAGACTGTATGTGTGTATGAACTCAGCAGTGTGTATGGACTCGACAGTCTGTGTGTGTGTATGGACTCGACAGTCTGTGTGTGTGTATTGACTCGGCAGTCTGTGTGTGTGTATGGACTCGGCAGTCTGTGTGTGTGTATGGACTCGGCAGTCTGTGTGTGTGTATGGACTCGGCAGTCTGTGTGTGTGTATGGACTCGGCAGTCTGTATGTGTGTATGGACTCGGCAGTCTGTATGTGTGTATGGACTCAGCAGTGTGTATGGACTCAGCAGTCTGTATGTGTGTATGGACTCGGCAGTCTGTGTGTGAGTATGGTCAGCAGTCTGTCTCTCTGTGTGTGTGTGTGTAAGGACTCAGCAGTCGGTGTGTGTGCATGGACTGTATCAAGGGAAATGTGTTTGGTTTTTAATAATCATTGGTGGAAAATAATGAATTCTCCACCAGGGATTATTAAAAAAAAAAAAACAACAACAACAACACATTGTGTCGGGGGCGGGACTTAACATGCGGCAGTTGCGGGGTCAAACTGCAGTGAGGGCGGGGTTAAATGTGCCCCCCTACTTTTGTCCCTGGCCCACCATGTGCCCCCCCTAAAAATGAATCCTAGAGACGCCACTGCTTAGGGTGTATTGTATTTGACAGGGAGGGGTGGCTCTGGGCAGGAAATTCACTTTGACTGGGGGCACAGAGAGTCTGCCTGTATCTGTCTTCCCTGTAGCCAATAGAGAATCAGGGACTGAGGACAAGTCAATGGCAGGTTCTGGCACATGGCTTGGCATAGTGAGAGTTGCCAGAACACTTGAAAGAGATATCATTTGTTTGTCCTCTAAAGGCACAGTCAATGTTACTTTTCCACTGGGTATTTGCACTAAGGGCAGACAGTATATCACTACCTAGTAGATTAGCAGGGCCATGAGGGCTGACAAGTAGCCTTGTTACAAGGGCAGTAGAGTCGTTTAGCTGCAATCTCAGTTTGAGGGTAAGGGGAATGTCACATGGGATCCCATCCACCCCTACACATGATAATACATCTTCAGACTTCTCATACAGGAACACATATTTTTCCTGCAACATTGATTTGGCTGCCCCAGTGTCTAACAGAAAAGGGACTATTTGGTCCCCGGGCAGTGTAACATTGATAATGGGTGAGGGTCCAGCTCATATTGAAAGCATGTAGGGACGTTGGGTTGCTAATTTCCTATTGGGGAGGGGGAGATGGTGGAGGTGGTTGGTTGTCATGGGAGTTATCATTTGAATCCTATAGGATTGTTGTTGTTGTTTTTTTTTGCCTTTTTATGCCTTCTGTCTCCACCAGCTCTAGGGACAGATAGTGCCATTAGAGGTGTGCTCCTCTTTCTAGTATTTAGATTGGCTTCCACTCCCATAGCCACCTTTACAAGATTACCATAGGTTAAACTTCTCCACTCAGGTCTAGCATTTTGGAGACCAGTCCTTATGGGTATGTGGAGACCATCCATGAAGCAGTTAATAAGCAGTCTGGTGGAAGTGGTTTTAATTTCTGTGTAGCCCAATGCCTCCCAAGCCATCTGTAGTCTGGTGAAGAATGTTACAACAGATTCATCTTTCCCTTCTACTATATCGCCTAATTTATGGACTAGTTCCTCTGTCTTTACTTTAGCCCATTCTCTCATTGCAGTGACATAACATTGTCAAGATGCAGACTTGGTTCTAAACCATTCATCTGTTTGCATGTTGCTTCTTCTGAGGTTACCTGCATGGGCATCCGTATATTTTGCAATTATTCTAGCCCAAATGGGGCCAGCATTTAGGGTGGCAATCTGTTTTAAATCCAGCCAAGTACACTGGTAAGTAGCTTGAATGGTGGATAGAGACTGGACTAGAGCTAAGGGGGGGGGGGGGGGCATTTTCTACATCTGGCAGCTGCTGTATTATTGCCAGTTGTTCACTGGGTGTCTAGGGCTTATATTCTTCCCAGTATTGGATACCTGAGCTTGACTGTCTCTTATCATGGTATACACTCTCTTTGGGTATCATGGGAGTAGTAAATTGTGGCACTAATGGCCCCACTGGGGTGTCTAGGGGTTCAACCAGGGGTTCCCTTAAGTCTGGTGAACTACCCTCTTCCTATAATGAACCATTATTGGGGTTGCTGGGGAACCATATAAAGTCCCACTGCATAATATTACTGGAAAGAGAGGTTCTGATTTCTGTAAAAGGGCCAATATGTGAGCTGGGGGTTTAGGGGAACCACAACTTGTACACTTTTCCTCCCCCCCAAGAATTTGTCCATTTGCACCGTGGACCGATCCAATATTCTTTCTGACTAGTGGTAGTAGAACCAAGAGATGCTTGATTTTGGGAAATAGCCTGGTCTTTAGGGACCAAAGGAGTCCCTGCCTTTTCCGGGTAAAGGGGTGGGTTTACAAGATTTTTCCCAGGATATTGCCTTCCCTGGGACCCTAGAGGTCCAAAACATTGATAATATGGTAAACCCTTTTCTGGTGGTTTCTCTACACCCACCTGCAATATCATGCCATTTTTGGGCGACTTCTACCAAGTCATTATCTACTAACTATCCTTTGTAATTTGCCATAAATTCCCTCCATATATGTGGGTCTAGAGTGCCCTCTGAGGGCATGCCAGCTTACTTAAGTAACCTCCTAATATTCTTAATTGCTCCTCGTCCTTTGTGATGCTTAACTATAGTCAAAGCTGTAAATCCCCCCTGAGTGCTTTGAGAGCTACCCATCTTAAAACTTGTAAGGGTTAATTACTTCCTTACACAAGACAAACTGTGCCAAAACAGTGTATAAGACACTTTGGACCACGGCAGTGGAATACTCACAGTCTTGTCTTCGTTATTCTAAACCAAGATCAGGAGATCTGCCCTTGGAGGATTCTAACTCAAATTATAAAACAAATGACAAGGCAAACAATAAAAATTACGTAAAACCCACAGGTATATTCCACTATCTCAAGATTCTTTTAACAATACATAACAACATCCACTTGAATATAACCATAATACCACAGAAAACAAGTTCTTTTAGTATGTGTTTTTATACATTAAAAAGTAAGTGCTTACATTCAAATACTCATAGGACAGTAGTAAGAAGGGAGTGAAAGGGTGAGAGGAGTACAAATAAGACATAGGGATGAACGTCATATACATATAACAGATAAGTTCCGAGAAAGAACAGGCTGATTTAGGAGAGACAGCTACGGTGGGGGCTATCTGCTCCCGGAACCAGACATATATGGTCTTGAGTGTCGTTTTAAGCATTAAGCATTAAGCATTTCCTGAGTCTAAGTTAGCCAATTTTAATATAGGATATCTAATATTACACCTATAAGCTTGAAACTTGGAATCAAAGTAAATTCTTTCACATTTGTAACGTCTGAAACGTCTACTGAATTGTCTATATATCTATATTATTTTGTATTTATGGATATAAACGTTTGTGGCATGAAATATTGGTGTATACTCCAACTATCACAAGATAATGGATTATGAAATTAATAACTATTTATCCCTCAGGATGCAAGATCGTTTGAGCAGGGCCCTCAACACCCTCTGTTACTGTGCGTCCAACTTGTCCTGCTGCAAATACTTGGCACTTAGTCCACCTATAGTACAGTTCTGTGGAATTGGTTGGTGCTTTATAAAAAAAATAATAACAATTAATGGTCCCCTGCCTACTTTTGGAGATTCAAGTAGATTACCTAAAGATGGAACAGAGATTACAATCAATTACTATACAAGAACTACACATTTTCCCAGTGCAATATTCTGATTAACTGCATTAAGTTGCAAAACCCCCAGAAGTCTTATATCCATTGCAAGGTATGTAAAAAAAAACAGGGCTTCAGCCCAAAGGTAAATTATGGATCCTTTCATAATTAGCTTTATTAAGTACTTTATGTGTGAGGAGTGTTTCCTCTTTTCTCATTTTACAGAAAGGGCTGATTTCAAAAGAAATTGCCACTTTATTAGATTAGCTTTGTTATATCCCTTGGCTGCCGTTTAGACATCTGATTCTGTTACTACGTGGTTGTTTAGCTCAGTGGAGGCAGTTTATTACCCGGACCACTTGCCTTGCAAAGACATATCATTGAGTCTGTGATTGTACAGCCACAGAAAGTCAGGCCTGGGGAAGAAGAAAGAAGAAAGGCTGCAGACAAGACACTTGCAGCTAATGCATGCTCTTTTAGATATATTTCAAATGAAAAAAAACTCCTAATTAACCCCTAAGGACATGTGATGGACATTTTCACTCTAGGAATTATAGCTGCTTCATCTCACTGAATTGGCTATAGTGCAAATATAGTCCAACATTGTTATACCAATTTTATATGGTTTAGCACTAAGTTCGAAAATGGTTTAACAATGAATGTACTGGTGTGTGAACATATTTCTGGGGTAATTAAAGTATCAAAAATAATATTTTATAAAATAAAAAAAAATGTATCATTTTTATTCATATATATTTTTTTTAAATCAATATTTTGACACAGTATCACCTTGTTAGTTAAAGCTAGGAGTTAACTCAACTCTTTTAGACCCTGGAACACGTTTATTAGAGTATTTATTTTTCACACAATAATTCACAAAAATGTATTAAAAATATAATTTATTAGGGCAAATAATTAATAGTAATAATAATGCACACATGCATGACAATCAGTTTGCTATTAGTATAGCAGTATCCAGTATTACTGACAAAATGTCAGGATTACTAATTGATCCCGCACGTAGAACTCTATCACACCTAGGACTAGAAGGTAACGTCTTACCGCGCCTTAGAATGGCTGGACTTAACGTACCAAAGAATAGTCCGAATACTTGCCGAGGTCCGGGGCACAGAATGGGACACAGCGATAAGGGAAAGCCAAAAGTCAGGGATACCAGAATACAGGGAAGTCAAAACGAAGCCAAGGTCAATAAACAGAAATAAACGCTCAGGAACACATTCTCGGACAACCACTATGGGAAACCATGACAGGGCAATGAGTAAAAAGGAGTTTAAATAAGCCTCCTTCAGATCCGATTGGCCGTACCCGGCCTTAGACCCCAGAACGTACGTGCGCGTCCTTTACGTGACCTCACATGCACGTCAACGTCGTCAGTAGCGCGGGCGGCCGTGGGGCTACATATTGGTGTGGATCCGCAGACACCAAGATGTTGCAGGAGTCAGATATATTGCCGTATGACCGCTGAACGGCACTTCCGCATTTATCAGGAAGGCAATTACTGCAAATACTGCAAGGTGAGGCTGAACATGTTACACAAAATGACAATGGCCTAGTGTGAGACTAGGTTACCAATATACAGTTGTTATAAGTGTGACAAAATGGCTTTTGTCACTGGGTTTGCATGTGGCAAACTGCCCTGCCCCCCTGTCTCTTGGAGGAGCCGGATTGCTAGCCTCTTACCCTGGGATGCTGGCCCGTTAAGTCATGGGGTCTTAAGGCACTTGGGACAGAGCCCTCTGTCTCTGGATCACATCGTTCGCCTTACTTGCTTGGATTGTACATTTCCCCTGTTACACTCGTATGTGGGTTCGTGCAGTTTAACTTCCATTACAGCTGGACTAAGGCTGTTCATACCGACGAACAAACTGCCGAAGGGCCGACCACCCGGTCTGCGGAGTGTGCTGCTTGTTAGCCACCCAGAAGCTGCGGTTAACCGCAGCTTAATTGTCAAATGCCTGGGTGGCCGGCGTTCGTTTGCCGAAGACGTGGCGGCGGCCATTTTAAATCGCCGAATACTCAGCGGTAGTTTGTCGTTGATGCTCTGGAACTCTTTTCGGGTACATTTGCACGGACAACTGGTGAACTTAAACTTTACTCAACGTTATTGAGAACTGTGTTCGTGGGATCTGAGCGCTATTCGCCTATAATATGCGCTCAGATCCAAGCTATCTGGGGGGGTGTGGAACATGGGGATTTCGTTCAGCGAAACATGAGTTATTGATTTCAATAGTTTTGTTAAAAGGTAAAACGCACATGTTTCTCTCTGCCCGGAGATAATAAGGTTCTCTGCAACCACTTACGTTAATTATCTCCAGGATAGAGGGGTTACACTCTTCCTGTGGGTGTGTGTAATATTTGTAAAGTACAGTGATTGGTTCTGTATATTCTGTTTCAGTCTTCCACAAGGTCCCATGTGGGAGTGTCCTTGCTGGAAGACCATCATAAAAGGGCTGAGTTTGGCCATCAATAAACACATTTGTTTTACCCCTTCATGAAGTCTTGACTCATGTTTGGGGAATTGGGAGCTATAATCACTACTTCACTCTTTTCAGCTTGGATTTCGGGAGACGCTACAAGGATCAGCGCTGCACGGATAGCAGGATCCTTTACACTGGTGGCAAGCGGCGGGATTTTCTCACGAATGGATATAAAGAACCGAATCAAGTAGTGAATAGCATCCTAGCGACACCAGTACCATGGATTTATAATTAGGGCAACGCTAGTATCCGTACAGTGCCCCTGGCTACAGCAGCATGGAATCAGCTAGTTCCTGGACAGCGTTCCATGAGGAGGAGCACCCGGATTACAGGGATGCAGCCCGGAAAGGCGTATGGCACGAGGCCATGGAGGACGTGCAGTGACAACGGAGCGAGAGTCTCCCCAGCGAGGGGCAGAGGTTGCGAATGCGATTGTCGCTGCGAAAGCCTCTGCTGGGGGAGCAGCCCCTGAAGGAGTGGGTGTCGGAGCTCGAGACCCTGGTATGGCAGGAGACCTACCTGGTTAGAGGATGCATACCAGGCACTATGGTGGGACACAGTGTGGCAGGCTCCCTGGACGAAGGAGTACCACAGACCCGAGGGTGAGGGTTACAATGGCCCTGGTCTATTATGGGAGTCATTTGACGAAATTGATTTTGGGAGCATGGGACAGTCCAGATTCTGGGACCTTATGGACTACAGGAGAGACCTACACAATTGGCCTCCCGAAAGGGGGGTGGGAGCAGATCTGACATTCCTGGTCAGAAGGGAATGGGAGCTGGAGCAGGACTACCAACATCTGTTCAGCTTGGTCCACTCACAGCCTAACCTGCAGCACTACCACTGGCAAGACCCGGCTGAGGTACACCCTGCTCCTCTACCAGCTGCAGAGGTAGGGGACTTCATAGACTGGTCCGGGGAGGACCCACAGTCGGCAGGTGGAGATGGGATCGAGGTCTCTCTACCGGCCCTACAGGGATGCTGGGCAACCGGCCCAGATCCCCAGCGGCAGTGTGTGGTTCAGGGAGAGGAGACGGTAGGTCTCCCTCCCAAGAGGCAACCCGTGTCACAGAGAGAGGAGACTGTCGGTCCCTCATCTCAGCAACAACAAGCATCACTGGGAGTGGAGAGGGTCACTACCACTACCCAACACCAAGCAGCGTTACAGGGAGAGGGGACAGCCAGTCTCCCCCTCCAACAGCCGGGCAACTTACAGAGAGAGGAAACAGTTGGTCCCTCTCCCCACAGGCCGGTTGTGTCACTAAGAGAGGAGACTGTCGGTCCCTCATCGCAACAACAACCATCATCACTGGGAGTCAGGACAGTCGGTCGGACTCACCAGCGGCAGTGTATTGTAAAGGGAGAAGAGGCAACCGGTATCTCTCCCCAGCGGCAGCTTACCCTACAAAGGGGAGACAATAATCTCCTGGACGATCCAACCTACAGGGATGCTGGACGTCCTATCCAGATCCCCAACTACCCCCCCAAGAATACCAGGAGGAGGAAGTAAGCAATGTCTCGCCTCCCCAGCCAAGTTATGTCCAGGCTACCCCAGCCGAAGCGCTGACATCGGGGCAGAGCGCAGCTGGCCTCTGTCCCCCCAAGCCCCCACAGCGTCTTGCCCGGTAGCAATGGAGGGATCACCTGGCGCAGTAAAGGTGTGTTGTGGGTGGGCTACTCCTGTACTGATTTATTGTGGGTGGGTGGGCGTATCGACTAACTCAGATACCTGGTTAGTCTCCCCCCCAAATACTGCAAGGTGAGGCTGAACATGTTACACAAAATGACAATGGCCTAGTGTGAGACTAGATTACCAATATACAGTTGTTATAAGTGTGACAAAATGGCTTTTGTCACTGGGTTTGCATGTGACAAACTGCCCTGCCCCCCTGTCTCTTGGAGGAGCCGGATTGCTAGCCTCTTACCCTGGGATGCTGGCCCGTTAAGTCATGGGGTCTTAAGGCACTTGGGACAGAGCCCTCTGTCTCTGGATCACATCGTTCGCCTTACTTGCTTGGATTGTACATTTCCCCTGTTACACTCGTATGTGGGTTCGTGCAGTTTAACTTCCATTACAGCTGGACTAAGGCTGTTCATACCGACGAACAAACTGCCGAAGGGCCGACCACCCGGTCTGCGGAGTGTGCTGCTTGTTAGCCACCCAGAAGCTGCGGTTAACCGCAGCTTAATTGTCAAATGCCTGGGTGGCCGGCGTTCGTTTGCCGAAGACGTGGCGGCGGCCATTTTAAATCGCCGAATACTCAGCGGTAGTTTGTCGTCGATGCTCTGGAACTCTTTTCGGGTACATTTGCACGGACAGCTGGTGAACTTAAACTTTACTCGACGTTATTGAGAACTGTGTTTGTGGGTTCTGAGCGCTATTCGCCTATAATATGCGCTCAGATCCAAGCTATCTGGGGGTGTGTGGAACATGGGGACTTCGTTCAGCGAAACATGAGTTATTGATTTTAATATAGTTTTGTTAAAAGGTAAAAAGCACATGTTTCTCTCTGCCCGGAGATAATAAGGTTCTCTGCAACCACTTAAGTTAATTATCTCCAGGACAGAGAGGAGGGGTAAGTTATTTATCTCCAGGATAGAGAGGAGGGGTTACACTCTTCCTGTGGGTGTGTGTAATATTTGTAAAGCACAGTGATTGGTTCTGTATATTCTGTTTCAGTCTTCCACAAGGTCCCATGTGGGAGTGTCCTTGCTGGAAGACCATCATAAAAGGGCTGAGTTTGGCCATCAATAAACACATTCGTTTTACCCCTTCATGAAATCTCGACTCATGTTTGGGGAATTGGGAGCTATAATCACTACATCACTCTTTTCAGCTTGGATTTCGGGAGACGCTACAAGGATCAGCGCTGCACGGATAGCAGGATCCTTTACAATAAGTTATATTTTTGTTAACTGCTTAGGTTAAAGAAAATCCATCTTTTGAAGAGTGTGTTGCTAGGAAAAAAAATTATTTTGACTAGCCTTGGTCATTGATTCCAGTGTGAGACTTGGTTGAGCAGTCTCTGCTGTATCTAGTTAGCAGCAACTGATAGAGGCCATTGAAACAACCATGAGTTGCAGTAGGACTTTGTCAGGCATTTTGTCACTGATCCTAGTGTTACAATAGCTTACCAATATACAGTTTTTAATCGTTTAGTACTTGAGGGGTCATCATCCGCTAACTGATATCCCTCCACTGGCCACGTATTCAAAAATCAGACAGTGGATAAATAAAATGTAAAGTAAATTTCTCCTGCTACTGCTGCTGTAACGCTGCGATACCTCCTTTTTTTAAATGGCTTTCATTGCAGTGTTTTTTCTTTGCCAGACTTACTCTTCAGGTGTCTGCTTTCTCTACAGATGCAGTTAAGAGGAGCCGATACGGCACTGTTTTTTCCACAATAAAGAATCTTCACGGACGCTACAACCTGGATGTGTGGGAAAGCCTTCTTGTCAGGGCGAGTTGGTTAAATGCCCACTGCCTGTTTTCCTTTGATTTTTGAATACATTCCATATTTTGAACGTAAAATTGTTCCTGCTCTCCATTTTTCTCAATACAAGATATCAAAAGGAACAAGTTTACAATAATTGTAAAACAAAGTTCATTCACTAGCTATTGTTTCAATCTAGACATATAATAATCTAATTTGGTCATCTCAGAATTGGCATTGAAGAAATGGCTGATATAGTGTAGCCCAGCAGTTCCCAAACTGTGTGCCGTGGCTCCCTGGGCTGTCACGACATGCACACAGGGGTGCCGCAGAATATTTCTATGAATATAGCATCAGGGAAACATTACTGCTCAACAGGGACCCTACCGTGCCATTGTAATGTCGGCCGGCTGGAAAAAAGTGACAGCCTGTCACTTCCTCCCAGCATCCTGCAGGGAGACAGCACAAGAGGGAGAGGAGGCAGCTGCAGCATGAGGAGAGAGGAGCATGACGAGCTCCAGTCCCCTCACTCCCACAGCAGCAGGACTCCAAGTCACACTCCTGCCACATAAGGTAAGCTAACAGGAGAGTGGCTGGAGATAAAAAATAAAATCATGTGTGTGTGAGTGTGTGAATGTGTGTGTGTGTGTGTGTGTGTGTGTGTCTGTGTATTAGTGTATGAGTGTGTGTATCTGTATGAGTTTGAGTGTGTGAGTGTATGTGTATGAGTGTTTGCATGTGTGTATGTGTATGTGTATGAGTGTGTGTGTGTCAGGGTGTGCATCTGTGTGTGTATGTATGTATATATATATATATATATATATATATATATATATATTTGTGTGTGTCAGTGTGCTTATGTGCATCTGTGTGTCAGGGTGTGTGTTTTCTTGTCAGTGTGTATCTGTGTCATAATGTGGGCATGTATCAATGTTTGTGTGTGTATGTGTCGGTGTATTTATATGCATCTGTGTGTTAATGTGCATGAATATCTGTGTAAGTATATATGTATGTATGTGCATACATCCAAACAGTCAAACACCAGCATAACATACAAGCGCACTCCTGCAATCTAGCACAAATATTACATACAAACACACCCCTGCATTCAAACAAAATAATATACAAACACACTCCTTCACTCAAACACAAATACTTCACACAAACGTACATCCACATTTAAAAATGAACATTACTATCAGACACACCCCTGCAATCAAACGCAAACATCACATACAAACAAACCCCTGTATTAACCCCTTAACGCCGTTACGGCGTTCTATGCCGTCGCGGCTTTAAAGGGCTTTAAAGCCGTTGCGGCGGCATAGAACGCCGTAACGGCTTGCAGCCCCAGGAGCAGAGGTGTACTCACCTCCGCCGCGATCCTCTTCTGGGGGGTTGTCTGAGAGCCCAGGCAGCCCCCCTCCGGCAAATGAGGCCCCCGGGGGCCATGTGATCGCTCTCAAAGAGCGATCACATGGCCCCCTATAGCTGGCTATGGATCTGCCAGCAGGGGGACTGTTTAAAATATTAGACAGTCCCCCTGCTGGTAGGTAGTGTAAAAAAATAAATATTAAAATGTTATAAAATAAATTAAATGCCTTTTTATATATATATAATATGTATATATATTATATATATAATATATATACATATTATATATATGTAACGTCATACGTAATGTATTTTAATATTAATATTAGTATATATATTAGTATTAAAATACACTTAGAATGACGTTACATATATATAATATGTATATATATTATATATATAATAGATCTACATATATATATTATATATATATACGCATAATTACAATAATAAATAAATAAAATAATTAAATAAATAAATAAAATATTGAAACAAAATATAAAATAAATTATATATTCATATGTAATTTCATTCTAACTGTATTTTGTTATTAATATATATATATTGGAAACAGAATACACTTAGAATGACATTCTATATATATCTATCTATATATAAAATACAAATAACCGCAAATATATATAGAGAGATAAATACATATAATTACATAAAAGATTACATTAGTATACACGTAGAATTTATATACCTATAAATGCATATATATTAAAATTCTACGTGTATATTTAAGTAATTTTTTAACATAATTATGTCATTTGATTAATTAAAATTTGATTGACATGCCTGACAACACAGGGAGAAAGTGCAGAGAATTTAATTCGCATGCACTATATTAGACCCTGTAACTCTCCAAGACACCATAAAACCTGTACATAGGGAGTACTGTTTTACTCGGGAGACTTCGCTGAACTCAAATATTAGTGTTTAAAACTGGTAAATTGTATTACAACGATGATATTTTAAGTAAAAGTGACGTTTTTTGCATTTTTTACAAACAAACGGCACTTTTATGGACTATATTATTGTTGTAATATGTTTTACTGTTTTAAAACACTAATATTTGTGTTTAGTGAAATCTCCCGAGAATAACAGTACCCCCCATGTACAGGTTTTATGGTGTTTTGGAAAGTTAGAGAGTCACATATAAGGCTTGCATTTCATTTTTTTGACATTGAAATTTGCCAGATTAGTTATGTTGCCTTTGAGACCGTATGGTAGCCCAGGAATAAGAATTACCCCCATGATGGCATACCATTTGCAAAAGTAGACAACCCAAGGTATTGCAAATGGGGTATGTCCAGTCATTTTTAGTAGCCACTTAGTCACAAACACTGGCCAAATATTAGTTTTTTGCTTTTTTCACACAAAAACAAATATGAACGCTAACTTTGGCCAGTGTTTGTGACTAAGTGGCTACTAAAAAAAACTAAACATACCCCACGTTCAATACCTTGGGTTGTCTACTTTTTCAAATGGTATGCCATTATGGGGGTAATTCTCATTCCTGGGCTACCACACCGTCTCAAAGGTAACATTACTAATCTGGCAAATTTCAATTTGAAAATGTAACGTTCTATATTTGACCCTGTAACTTTCCAAAACACCATAAAACCTGTTAATGGGGGGTACTGTTGTACTCGTGAGACATCGCTGATTACAAATATGTGCATTTTGTTGCTGTAAAACCTAACAGTATTATGACATTTACAGCTAAAATGTGAGGCGGAACTACAAATTTAAAAAAAAAAATCAAATTTCTCACAGTTTTTTTTAATTTTATTCATAATAAATTGTTTCAAATACAAATATTTTATATGAAATGAAAGCCCTGTTTCTCCTGAACAAAATAATATATAATAAGTGTGGGTGCATTTAATATGAAAGAGGGGAACTACGGGTGAACAGACATATAGCGCAAATTCCAGTTTTTGTTTACGTTTTGTTTTGATCAGAACGTGTACTATTGACTCCGTCCTGAAGGGGTTAAAACACAATAAATGTATACAAGCACCCCATTCAAACACCAACACTGTACATTAGACTATAGCACCAGTAAATGTGGCAGCGCTGTACAGATATACAACCTAGAAATTTTGACTTGGGGTGCTTTGGAAAAATACTGAAATAGTAAGGGCGCCTTGAACCTAAAGTTTTGGAACCACTGGTGTAGCCACTAGGCCAGGCAATATGTAGCTTTTTTGTATTTCAGCACAGTTATAGGCAGCATTTCTCGTGCTGTTCTGACTGTACCAAAATTTGTCTCCAAACAACTGCATGAACTAAGTTTTGTGGACCAGAAAAAAAAATTCTGCCAAAGTATTGTGGAAAAACACACATTTTTCACCATGCACACATCTAATTGCTATATTTTTAAATTCCTTTTTGGTTCGCTTATTGCATTTTGCAATGAGCTATCTTTAAAAAGCATCTATATTTCAGGCGTATAAATATACAATTAATGTTCAGCTCTTATAAAACACTCATAACGTATTGTATGTGTCTATGGAGTGTAATGTAGTATGATTTTTTTTATATATTTTAAAGACACCCACTCAACAGACCTAAAACAGGTCTTGTATAGAAGAATATTTTCAACACCTTGTTGATTTTTATTTCAATATTTTATCATTGTCATATATGGATCCTAAGAAACTATGTCACAATGTGGTAGTTGGCACATGGCTTAGATAAAGGACTACATTCAATTTTTGTTTGTTGATATTTTGCACTACATATATTTTTTTTTATTGTATTATTATAGGTTAAATAGGTTGTATTTTTCTACTGCTTCTTTTTAGTGTCCAGAGTCATGTTTTATCATTGTACTAAAAGTCAGCATGGAAATCATTTGATTTTGTACTGAAAAAGAAGAGAAGGCATTTCTCCATGAAGCGCAGTGTTAAAGGTCCTGTATTATCAGAGATATCAAACCGTATGTTCTCAAAATCTGTGAAAGTAATTTCCTCTTCAAAACAAATCAGATTTTTACTGTCATGCTTCAGCTGTTAGGTATTTATAATGGTGTAAATTAAAGGTCCAAGATTAAATAGATATATATATATATATATATACACATACAAAATACAGAATCCAGCGCACTCGCTTATTAACTAAACAGTGATTTCAAATCTTTAGAGATTGTAATAGTTTTATTTAAAAACACCTCACCTAGGCAAAAAATGATGGGGGTTTAGTTACATTATATGATCATACATTGCATAAGCCTGCCAACTACGTCAAAGTACCCCATATTCGGCAGGTCCTATCCTAGTAGCAGCCTAATGCTTGCTCTTATGAGATTAATCCACTTACTTCCACAATACTTCCTTACTGGGACTCTCTGCAAGTCAAGGCTAAATAGGGTCCTGGAATGAGGCACCTGTAACAGGGAGGGGTGCAAAACCAAGGCAGGCTAATGCAATGTATTTAATGTAACTAAACCCCCATCATTTTTTGCCTAGGTGAGGTGTTTTTAAATAAAACTATTACAATCTCTAAAGATTTGAAATCACTGTTTAGTTAATAAGCGAGTGCGCTGGATTCTGTATTTTGTATATTTTGGCCCCAGCAGCACCCTATAATGTATGCATGTTCAGGTGAGTGCAGCCCTCTTGGTTTTATATATATATATATATATATATATATATATATAAATATATATAAATATATATATAAAACACACACACACATACTCTGTGAAATTATTCTTTTATTAACCTGTAATATAAACAGTTCAGCCAACGTTGCAGTCATTCTACTGAATTGTCTATATATCTATATTGTTTTGTATTTGTGGATATAAACGTTTGTGGCATGAAATATTGGTGTATACTCCAACTATCACAAGTTAATGGATTATGGAATTAATAACTATTTATCCCCTAGAATGCAAGATTGTTTGAGCAGGGCCCTCAACACCCCCTGTTCCTGTGCGTCCAACTTGTCCTGCTGCAAATACTTGGCTGTTAGTCCACCTATAGTACAGTTCTGTGGAATTTGTTGGTGCTTTATAAAAATAATAATTTATGATCCCTGTTTACTTTTGGAGATCTAAGTGGATTACCTAAACATGGAGAGATTACAATCAATTACTATACAAGTACTACACATTTTCCCAGTGCAATATTCTGATAAACTGCATTCAGTTCCAAAACCCCCAGTAGTCTTATACATAAAAAAACAGGACTTCAGCCCAAAGGTAAATTATGGCTCCTTTCATAATTAGCTTTATTAAGTGCTTTATGCGTGAGGCGTGTTTCCTCTTCTCTCATTTTACAGAAAGGGCTGTATATCTTTGAACAATTTCACACAATTCATTCAAGTTATTCATTCTTTACCATCCAATAATCCAAGAAAATCTTGAAGTTTAAAATCTCTACTACAGTATTTAATAGTTATCAGAATTTACATAACTGGCGATCACATCTAAATGCAATTTCTCAATAGCTTATAACAATCTTAAGTCTTATCATTTTCTATAATTCCTGTCTATTCTCTTCAGGTAATTACTAAAGATATGTCTGATATCTATGGATAATAACTTGATATGCTAAACTTGGCAAATTACCAGTGAATAAATATAATGTAATAATTTCTCCTGCAGTTGAAATCCTGAATTATATTAGATATGATTCAAAACATTTTGAAATCTATGTCAGCATTATCCAGGTATATTTTCTTTTCTATAGTTACCAGTCTTTTGTAATGAATTATCTTATGTCTGGAAGAGTGGTTTAATGATTAAGTAAAGTGTGAGGAGATTAAACAGCAAAGTAAAAGAAGTTCTGAAAAGTTTCCTAAATACCAGAATTTAACTGGCTAACAAAGACGTTTTCAATGTCTCAAGAATTCCAGAGGGAAAAGAGGTATGTTTAAAAATGTGTCCCAAGTAGGTGTTCCCAATAGTGGATTTCTCCAGAGTCTGTCCATGTCCTTCATTTAAGCAAAAATATTATGTCTTTCTCACACCCAGACTTTTCAAATGACCAATGGAGCCAGATGAGTGTGCACTATTATAATAAGTGTTGACCTCATCGAATTTGACCAATAGATGGCATGATTTTTTCATGATTATTCTTATCATCAAATTCAATAGCTACCTTCTTATAAGGTGTTAATTGATTTTGATTCCAAAAATTAAGTGGAAAACTAGCACATTTATGGCTATTCAATCATGGGGAGCTGTCAAAGATCTGAAGCTTTTGGTAAACATTCAGATGGCAGTTTGGATGTACATTTCAACTTGATTCAACATAAGTAAGAATGGGACTTTGTAGAAATATCTATTAAATGTATACTCGTCTCATGGTTTAATTAATTGCTTATAAACTGAGTATATCTTATAAGACATTTCCCATTAGCTTATCTGTGCCTGGATTTAAGTTACACTGACCATATTGTTAGTATAATAGATATGTGTTAATATTAATATGATCTTTAACATATAACATATAAATGTATAGTGTTAGGATCTGGGCCGCCATCATAAATTGTGGGACCCCTAACACAGCTCAAGGTCTGGGCCCCCAGGTGCCCGCCTCCAAGCCCCGCCTCCAAATCCTGCCCACAGGAATACACACACACACAGACACAAAAGGACAGACACACACACAGAAAGATACACACAAATACTGAAACAGACATACACACATATAGACACATAAACAGATACAGATACACACACACACACTGACATACAGACACTGACGTACATACATACTCACATACTGACACACACATACAGACATACATACAGACATAGAAACAGACATACATGCATACACACACACACACAGATAGATATATACATACACAGATACATACAGACATACTGACACACACACAGACATACATGCATACTAATAGATATATACATACATACACACAGACATACATACATACAGACATATATACATACTGACAAACAGCACAGGATGTGGGAACCGCAAGGGAGCATGAGAGAGAGACATGCTCCTCCCTCCTTCCGTCCTCAGCATTAGTGACAGGAGTGTCGCCGGACCGGCGAGGCTGCCACCCAGCCCTGCGGCTCCAGCATGTACCGCGGCCGGCCCCCTCTGTCTTCTGTTGGTAAATGGGAAATAAAACAGAGAGGGGAAATAAAACAGAGAGGGGGGGAATATATAGAGGCAGGGGTAGAGGGAAAAAACAGACAGTGGGAAAATAGAGAGACAGGGGGAGGGGAAGGAAAGAGACAGGGGGGAGAGAGTGACACAGGGAAAGGAGGGAGAAAGAGACAGGGGGGAAGAGTGAGACACAGGGGGAGAAAGACGGGGAATAGAGAGATGGTGGAAGGGGGAGAAAGAGACAGAGGGGAAGAGAGATGTGGGGTAGAGAGAGACACAGGGAAAGGGGGGAGAAAGAGACAAAGGGGACAAGAGACACAGGGAGAAAGGAGAGAGACACACAAGGGGAGGAGGAAAAATAGGCAGAGGGGGAAGAGAGACTGGGAAGGAGAGGGGAGACATGGACACAGAGGAGCAGTGAGGGGGAGAAAGAAACATACAGAGGGACTGGGGGAGACAAAAAGGCACACAGAGGGGCTGTATATATCATTGGTGGATCCTCCCAGCTGATCTCTCTCCCCGGTCTGCAGGCACCGTGCGGGCAGCTGGCAGGGGAGGGAAGAAGAGAAGACCCGGGAGCTTAGCCTGCAGCTCCTCTGGGTCCTTCCCACGCGAGCACAGAGCGTTGCCGCGATTCCCACGGCAACGCTACGGCCCTCGCAAGAGTGAACTCTAGCCCTGGAGCTACGGCTAGAGTTCACTCTCAACACTGCGACCACCAGGGATTCTTGGTGGTCGCAGTAGTGAGAGTGAACTCTAGCCCCATACACACACTGCCCACACACACACCATACACATCCACTCACTGCCCCCCATACACACACACTGTCCCCACACACACACATACACTGCCCACCCATACACACACAGACCCCCATACACAGCCCCCCATTCTAACATTGCCACACACACCCTACACATTCACACACTACACCCCCCCCACACACACACACTCTGAACCTTTCACACACACACTGCACCCCTCACACATTGCACCACTGCTCCTATACCCTACTACAGCCCCATATCCCAGCAGATCCCAGATAAGTTTTCAAACTGTTCTTAAACGGTTTGACTGCTTACTCTGGGAGGGGGTCCCGGCCCTCCTGGCACCATAACCACTACACAGAGCAGCAGTGGTTATTTTGCATGGATTATTTCTTTAAATAATCTACAAGTGCCCCCGTAGCCAGCCAGCCAGCCCACAGGCCGACCAGCTAGCCCACAGGCCAACCAGGCCACCAGCCAGCCCACAGGCCACCAGTTAGCCAGCCCACAGGCCAGCCAGGCCAGCAGCCAGCCCACAGACCTCAGCAAGCCACAGGCTTACAGCCAGCAAGCCCACAGACTGCCAGTCGCAGCCAGCAAGCCACAGCCTTCCAGTCGCAGCCAGCAAGCCACAGCCTGCCAGCCGCAGCCAGCAAGCCAGCAAGCCCACAGCCTGCCGGCAGTAGCCAGCAAGCCCACAGCCTGCCGGCAATAGCCAGCAAGCCCACAGCCGCAGCCAGCAAGCCCACAGTCTTCCAGCAAGCCCACTGCCAGCCAGCAACAGTAATTAAGGTAAGAGGAGCTTGGCCTAGGTATCAGCAAGCTATGTTGTCTTGCTATATTGTAAATAGAAACCAGAGTGTTGGAGAGACCCCCCTCCAGGCCCCCATTAGACTCCATTGTAGTCTCTAATGGGGCCTGGAGGCGACTGTTTCCAGCAGAGGCTAATGGACGCTGAGATGGCCTCTGCTAGAAAGACCCCCTTCCAAGCCTATTAGACTCCATTGTAGTCTCTAATGGGGCCTGGAGGGGATTCTTTCTAACACACTATCTAAAGGACACTGAGATAGCTCTGCTAGAAAGCCCCCCCTCCATGGCCCATTAGCCCTCAATTGTAGTCTCTACTGGGGCCTCGAGGGGATTATTGCACTTTTGTTCCTTGTGTCTAAAGATTGTGTAGGGTGTGGCTGGAGGCGGGGCAAGGGTGGGGCTTGCTGTGGAGCATGGGTGGGGCCTGTAAGGGGGCCCTTGATCTATTTTGCCCGTGGGCCCTGAGGGTTCTCAGTCTGCCCCTGCTCACACTATAACATTGATTTTACCCAGGGCCGGACTGGGAATGAAAAGCAGCCCTGGAAAAAAATTCTATACCAGCCCCATAATGCATTGCGCCAGCATAGTGTGCAGATATGGAAGCAGGAAAAAAAAAACTTGAAATCTATCACTCAAACGTGAAAGAAAGCACTCATCGGGCTTCAAAATAAACAAAAGAGCAGATTTGTTATATGCAGACGTGTATTTGCATATAATCAATGTTTCAGTCCAACTACCTTGACATACAGTCAGGTCCATAAATATTGGGACATTGACACAATTCTAATCTTTTTGGTTCTATACACCACCACAATGAATTTAACTGCAGACTTTCAGCTTTAATTTGAGGGTATTTACATCCAAATCAGGTGAATGGTGTAGGAATTACAACAGTTTGTATATGTGCCTCCCACTTTTCAAGGGACCAAAAGTAATGGGACAATTGGCTGCTCAGCTGTTCCATGGCTAGGTATGTGCTATTCCCTCATTATCCCATTTACAAGGAGCAGATAAAAGGTCCAGAGTTCATTTCAAGTGTGCTATTTGCATTTGGAATCTGTTGCTGTCAACTCTCAATATGAGATCCAAAGAGCTGTCACTATCAGTGAAGCAAGCCATCATTAGGCTGAAAAACAAACAAACCCATCAGAGAGATAGCAAAAACATTAGGTGTGGCCAAATCAACTGTTTGGAACATTCTTAAAAAGAAAGAACGCACCGGTGAGCTCAGCAACACCAAAAGACCCGGAAGACCACGGAAAACAACTGTGGTGGATGACCGAACAATTCTTTCCCTGGTGAAGAAAACACCCTTCACAACAGTTGGCCAGATCAAGAACACTCTCCAGGAGGTAGGTGTATGTGTGTCAAAGTGAACAATCAAGACTTCACCATAGTGAATACAGAGGGTTCACCACAAGATGTAAATCATTGGTGAGCCTCAAAAACAGGGAGGCCAGATTAGAGTTTGCCAAACATCATCTAAAATAGCCTTCACAGTTCTGGAACAACATCCTATGGACAGATGAGACCGAGATCAACTTGTACCAGAGTGATGGGAAGAGAAGAGTATGGAGAAGGAAAGGAACTGCTCATGATCCAAAGCATACCACCTCAGTGAAGCATGGTGGTGGTAGTGTCATGGCGTGGGCATGCATGGCTGCCAATGGAACTGGTTCTCTTGTATTTATTGATGATGTGACTGCTGGAAAATGCCCCAAGAACAAGCAGGAACTGAAGACAGTTGCAGTAGAGGCCTGGCAGAGCATCACCAGGGATGAAACCCAGAGTCTGGTGATGTCTATGCATTCCAGACTTCAGGCTGTAATTGACTGCAAAGGATTTGCAACCATGTATTAAAAAGTGAAAGTTTGATTTATGACTGTTAATCTGTCCCATTACTTTTGGTCCCTTAAAAAGTGGGAGGCACATATACAAACTGTTGTAATTCCTACACCGTTCACCTGATTTGGATGTAAATACCCTCAAATGAAAGCTGAAAGTCTGCAGTTAAAGCACATCTTGTTTGTTTCATTTCAAACCCATTGTGTTGGTGTATAGAGCCAAAAAGATTAGAATTGTGTTGATGTCCCAATATTTATGGACCTGATTGTATTAAGAAAAGTTTCATAATTGGACTGAGATTGTGAATGTATGTTATTGCACAGCAGTAAAAAAAAATGACGTTATCTTGCTTATTTTGAAATAACAAGAGTGTGCTCTTCACTTTGGCTGACAACTGGATGATCTCAGTCAACACCAATTTCATTCCCATAGGAAAGCATTCAGAGGCTATTGCGAATGTGTGGCAAACCGCTGCGCCTCACAGCACCAATCAGCATCTCCTCATAGAGATGCATTACATCAATGCATCTCTATGGGGAGCGTTCAGCGCCTCCATGCAGAGCATGGATATGCTCAACATAGGTGCTGCACACTGTGCAGCACTGGACTAGGAAGCAGCTCTAGTGGCCCTCTGAGTGACTGTCACTAGAGATGTTCCAAGGCAACAATGTAAACACTGCCTTTTCTCTGAAAAGGTAGCATTTACAGTGCTTAGCATACAGGGACAGGCTATAGACACCAGAACAACTACAATAAACTATGGAAGTTCTGGTGACTATAGTGTCCCTTTCTCTCACCAGTTGACTCTAAATTACAGAGAGAGCAGCAGACACAAGTGAAGATGCATTTTGTTTGTGTCTTTCTCCCCCAAGCCCCTTGTGTCTCTTAGCTCTAGTCCCTTTGTCTCTTTCTTCCCTTCCCCAGCCCGTCTGTTAGTCTCTTTCCCAGGCCGCAGCACTTCTCTGTGTCTTTCCCTACAGTTCCTCTGTGTGTCTCCTGTTCCCCTTTCCCAGCCCCTCTGTCTCTTTCTCCCCAGACCCTTCCATGTATTTTTACTCCCTGCCCCTCTATTTGTCTTATTCCATCCTCTCTAGCCTTACATGTGTATCATTACTCCAGCCACCCCTTCATGCTTCTAAATCCACCCCCAGACCTCAATGTGTCCCTTTAGCCCCCTCCCAGAGTCTCATTCCACCCACCCCAGCCTTACATGTGTCTCATTAGCCCCCACCCCTCCATGTTTCTCAATCCATCCCCCCCCAGCCTGCCATGTATCTCATTACCCCCCAAACCTCCATGTACTTTATCTCCCTCAGTCCCTCTATAGGTCCCTATAGCCCCTCCCAGCCTTCCATGCGTTCCTGTACCCCTACCAGCCCTTCATACCCCCTCCTAGCCCTTCATGTGTCCCTGTATGCCCCTCCCGTCCTTTCATGTGTCCCTATGCACCCTCCCAGCCCTTCATGTGTCCCTATACACCCTCCCAGCCCTTCATGTGTCCCTATAGCCCCCCAGCACCCATGTTTTCCTTTAGTTCCACCAGCCCCCATGTGTCCCATTAGTACCCCCCTACCATAATTCCTGCCCTCAGGTGTCTCATTAGTTTCCCCCCCTCCCAGCCCTTTATGTGTCCCTGTACCCCCTCTATTTTCTCTACTCCTATTTTTGTACAGAAAAGCATGTTGCCTACTCTTTTCATTTCCTTCCAGCTCCAGATTCGCCATCATGATTCCCCCAGCAAACGATTCAAATTTTTTGCTATCACTATACCCATCCTCACTCCACCTTTTTTATTGCAAGATACCATTTGTGTTCAGCCCAGAATGCATATTTGCACATGCCCAGGTATAGTACAGTTTTTTTTCTTCCCAATACATTTGCAAAGTTAAAAAAAAAAAAAAAAAAATCTGCTTTGTCATTAGGAGGTAGTTTGTAAATTAAAGTGAAAAAAATAATTATTTAAACAATTGTAGCATAAGTCTGCAAAATAAAAAGAAATGTGTCTGTGTGTGTGTGTCACCATTTTTTGAAGAGTTGGGGAGGGATTTTAATTCCTCTCTGCCTGTTTATGAGGGAGGAATATTAGAACAAATATGTGCGAGGGATCTCGCCGTAAGTAGATTTAGTTTAGAAATTGAGTTTTTGTTTGAGACCCTAGTTCTACGCCAACATAACTTCTGATTCAGGAGGAACTAGATAGGAGACTGGGGTATAAAGGTAATGCTTACCAACTCTAGATGATTGTGAGTCAATATATAATATGGGAATTAATGGGGCTCTATATTATAGGGCATGTTTAGGCAACAACTCTTCATGGATAATCAAGTATATTTTACATCCTTTGACCCTTATTAGATTTGTCAATTGTCCATTACTTACACAGGTGTATTCACAAAAGTCAGCAGTGAATTCAGATTGAATTTTACATTTAACCCCTTAACGACCAAACTTCTGGAATAAAAGGGAATCATGACATGTCACACATGTCATATGTCCTTAAGGGGTTAAAGGGACACTATATTCACCAGAACGACTACAGCGTATTGTATTTGTTCTGGTGAGTAGAATCAGTGCTTGTAGGCTTTTTGCAGTAAATATTGTTTGTCAGAGAAAAGGCAATGTTTACATTACAGTCCAATGTTCACTTCTCAGATACATACTAGAGGTGCTTCCCTGCAGTGTTAAATTTAGTTTTAAGCCGTTTTAGTCGTATTTTAGCCATCTGAATTGTTTTAGCTGTAGTCGACTAAATTTAAAACATTTTGGGGGGCGGAGCCAGCAGCCGCACTGACAAGACGTGTCTCTCAGGAGCTCCGTCCAAGCAGGGAGAAAAACAGGCTATAAAAGCGGTTTATGCCCAATTTCCCCTTCCACATCAGCCCTACCGACCTCCTCAAACGATGGGGCGCAAAAGTAAAAAGTACCGGACGGAAAAAACACCAAACACCGCCGATATCGGCGAACTCTTGTGGAGGCCGCAAGCGTCCCTGAGACCTGTCATGGCGCCGCTCTCCGACGCACCGTCCAGATCGTCCAGTGAAGAATCACTATCCAACCTGGACATGATGGCGGAGACGCGGAATACAAGTAAGCCCAAGGCACTAAGCAATCCGCCTGTCACGGAGGACCGGCTAAAAGCCCTCCTGGAAGACCTACGCCGACATATTGCGGCAGACATTAACTCCTTCAAAGAGGAAATACATGGGGTGTCGGTGAGATTACAAGACACAGAAATCAGCACAGCGGCACACGATACCCGCATTACAAGCCTAGAAGGTGAGCTGACTAAGATCAGGAACGAATTACGGTAGTCCAAACCCAGCATCAAGTAGCAGCGATGGAGGATCGCAGGCGCTGGAATAATGTTAAAGTAAGGGGCCTGGCCGACAGTGTTACAACTGCAGAAATCCCCCATCTATTCAGAAGGCTAATATCCAGCCTATTCGCGCCAAAACAAGCTAAAGCCATGTTACTGGAGGGATGCTACAGATTACCGCAACCGCAAGTGAACTCCCAACAACACAGCAGGGATGTAATTGTGCGTTTTCAACATGGCCCAGACAAACAGGCCTTCCTATCAGCGGTCCGCAACACCACTCCTTACCAATTTGAGGGACACTCTTTATTGTTCTACTCGGACATATCCAGGGCCACGATGACGTGGCGAAGATCTCTGAGACCACTTACCACAGTGCTGATACAGCACAAAAGACCCTACAGATGGGGAGCACAACGGAGCCTCATGATACCTCACGAGACTGGGACTCTTAAAGTTGCCGACATATCCGATATGGGCTCCGTCCTACAACAACTGGGACTACCCCCTGCGAAGACAGGGTCGCATCCACCACCACCTAAGCCACAGCCACCAACATGGGACCCGGCTACTATCCGCCCCTTCATACCGGCTACCAGACGGAACGAAGCAGCCGCCAAGGAGAAGACTTGACTGTCTTACACAGCCACGCACTGCATGCTGCAAAGTTTTTTACCCAAGTTAATGTTTTATATATTGCACTGTCTCATTGTGCTGCACTGTTTCCCTGTTAATCTAATAATTAAGCATGCAGCAAGCGCACGCAGATAGCTGGAGACACGTCTCACCAAACCCCTACCCGCTGGCTCCGGGGTATATATACCCCTCTCTGTTTACCCCCCCACCCCTAACTTCGTCCTCAGCTCTTAGTATTAAGTTTACAGGGGTGCTCTGCCTCCTATGCCTTAACTGCACACGCTGCTGTCACGCACTAACCGAACGCAGGAGGCCCATAGCATTCACTGCTCCGAGATAACATTAAACTCGCTGATAATCCTCCCAGACGGGCAGTCGTTATAGTCACAAGTTAGATAATTTAGCTAAGTTGAATGGCTACTTTTCAAATAGCGGTCTCAGGGACACCCTATATACCTTCCGTGCCCAACGCGCCTACACTCAAGATATTAGGCAGGTTGGCTATATACTGCTACTGAGTAAGCTCCTGAAACCACTCCACATAATACCCTAGAGACGCACAACCTTTGGTATACAAGCTGGTCCATGCGCTACTCTCAGCCTAGATTGAGCTAACCAGTTTTATTCTAATGCTAACTAATATATAACTATGTTTTTTTGTTTTTTTTCAAAGTTTCTTCACATCAATACAAAAAACAAAATTAACACTGCCTGAGGGGACGTGTTTTCATTAAGGAGCTTGCTGTCTTTTGCTGCTTTCAGCTTCCCCTCAACCATGACAAGTCTCCCTTTCCTGCTGCTGAAAAACATCCTGAAAGCACGATGCTACCAACACCATACTTCCCTGTTGGGATAGTACTGTGCAGGTGATGAGCAGTTCCTTGTATCTTCCAGACATGATGCTTTTTATTAAATCCAAACAGTTCAATCTTCATGTCATCAGTCCAAATAAATCTTGTTTCTCACAGTTTAAGTGTTATTTTGTAAATTCCAAGTGGGCTTTGTTGTTGCTCCTGGAAGGTTTTCTAAAGGCCAGATTGTCCATGCATGATCTCTGGAGCTCATCTAGAGTGGCCAACCTCTCTCTAACCAATGCCCTTCTCCCCTGATTCCCTCAGTTTGGCCAGGCCTCCAACTTCAGAAAGAGTACTGGTTGCTACAAAAAAATTCTGTTTAAGAATTATGAAGTCCACTATGCGCTTGTGAACCTTCAATGCAATCTGTACTTTTTATTTATTTTTTGTGGCCTTCCTCAGATCTGTGCCTTGATATAATTCTGTCTAAACTCTCTAGGTGATTTCTTTTTAGAGGGATGTGTATTTTCAAATCATGTCTATTTAATGGAATTTGTCACAATAAAAAGGTAGAAACATCTCAAAGATGATAACGATATTACTTCTGATCTAAATCTCAAGTGTCATACTATAGGGTTTGAATACTTATGCCAATGTGATATTTTAGGTTTTTTAAATATAATATTTTAACTATTTAAATATATGTTTCTGATCCGTCATTATGGGCTATTGAGTGTAGACTGATGTCAAAAATGAATAATGTAAACAATTGTAAAACAAAATTAAACAATGAAGGGGTCTAAATACTTTGACACACATATATAGACACACACACACCTGAAGGTCTTGTCTCCCATCTCCAAGATGGATGCCAAAAAAGCAGTAATTTATACCCTCTACAAAGTATCATCCCTGTACTTTTCTATCAGTTAAAATAACTGCCTGGCATAGATCATCAAAACTGCACTTCAGAATTGGACTCTGCGTTGTCAATCCATATTGCAGATATAGTTAAGAATCACTCACTGTAACTGTGCTTCTTGCTCAGCGATACATTTTGCTCAGTAGGCACTGAAAGGTCTCTGGATGAATGTAGTTATAATGAGATTTGACCAATTTTTACAAATGTATTGGATTTTGTGCTATTGCAGATGTGATCTTATATATGTAGTGGATAGATGCATCCATTTTTCTCTCTCTCTTCATTTTTCCTTTTCTATGGCTTTTCATGTGACACAAAGAGGCCACTTCATGAACAAAATGACAAGCCTGATCTTGAGGATGAAAAAGCCTTTGCACAGTGCAGTGTGTGGGCTCCATTACAGCCTGGATATACACTGCAATTAAATCTTACTCATAGAATAGTCTAAAATGATTACAGTAAATTCACAGGATAACTAGACAACTAGACAACTAGAAAAAGTTTAAAAAAAAAAAAAAAAAAAGGGGGAACAAATCAGGCATATTCTATATATTAAAAATAAGAATATAAATTAACATGAATACACACTTGGTTTCCCACACAATTGGATTTAGAACCAAAATGAAAATAAAATACTGACATCTTTTAACAAAATAAAAATAGAATATTAGGCTAAATTATAAAAATCTAAACTGCCAATGTCTGCCAAGTGAAGTAAACAACATTAAAGGGACACTATAGTCACCAGTACAGGTTAATGCAGTTGTTCTAATGTCTACTGTCTGTCCCTGCAGGCTTTCTAATGTATGCCCTGCCTTTTCAGAGAAAAGGCAGTGTTTACATGACTGCCGACCCACGTAACCCACCCGTTGCCCAATAAGTACACAACACCTGTATAGTGGATACGGGCAACAGCCACAGCTTTAACATTTTTAACCAGCATTACTTCCAACTGTCAGCTGATGGGGGTGATTCTTCCACCAGACAGTTATCACATTCTGTTCCCAGAGTCCAAAGCAGCCTGCGACTCCCCAGTCCGACTTGACACTTGCCTTCACATGCGCTGGCCAGGTATCCCGTTGTGACAAAACAAAAACAGACAACCAGACACAGAAAACCACCACTACCAACAACAACCTTACAACTAACATTGCAACATTACAGGGAGGGAGGGAGGGAGGGTGGGAAAAGCTCCTGTCAGTTATACTCCTTCCTTCTGAGTAGCAAGTGGCCACCCCCAGTCTCCCCTATATCTAACTCCCCTTATTGCTACATTGTATCCCTTCTTAATCCATCCCCCATTCCTGGACAGCAGTCATGTTTTCCCTTCCTTAGGCAGTCCAGGGAAACTCTTTACTGCCTAGTAACACCTCTAGTGGCCATCACTCAGATGTTTTGTATGGAGGAGCTGAACGTTCCTCATATAGATGCATTAATTCAATCTCTATGAGGAGATGCTGATTGGCACAGCGCAGCGTTTTGTTGTTCATGAGCTATAGCAGACATAGGCAACCTTTGGCACTCCAGATGTTTAGGGCTACACCTCCCATGATGCTTTGCCAGCATTTTGGGTGTGAGAGTATTATTAGGTGGGATGTAGTCCACAACATCTGGAGTGCCGAAGGTTGCCTATCCCTGGGCTTTTGCATCCTAAAGCTTTCCTATGGGAAAGCATTAGATCGTCTGAGATCTTCAAATTTGAAGATCTCAGTCAAGGAGGCAGAGCCAGTGGTGGCGAAACCTGTGATGTGCTGGAATAAAGGGGTGTTTGACACCTTTTCAAAGAGTGCCAAGGGGGGTTGGGGAACCTAAACTGCTTTTAACATGTGTATATTCCTGACACTATAGTGTTCCTTTAAACCAGGGGTTCCCAACCCAGTCCTCAAGTACCCACTACCAGTCCAGGATTTAGGGTAATCCTGTTGTGTTTAAGGTGTCTTTAGAGGAAGAAAAAATAAAACACTTTAGACTTGACAGGGTAATCCCTAAATCCTGGACTGGTAGGGGGTACTTGAGGACTGGGTTGGGAACCCCTGCTTTAAACAATAATAGTTACATAGTTACATAGTTACATAGCTGAAAAGAGACTTGCGTCCATCAAGTTCAGCCTTCCTCACATTTGTTTTTTGCTGTTGATCCAGTGGCCAATAGAGTGAAAGGTTTATTTACTAAAGTGAGAATTCAAGGTGAACCTTAAATTTAAGGCTGGAGTAGCTGAACCGAAAGCATAGCTGAATAAGACAATTTGTCCAATTCAGCTATTTTGACCTTAAAGGAACACTATAAGGTCAAAGGTTCACCTTTCTATAGGGCAAACAGGCAAGACAATAATGTCCTTAAGTGGCGCAGCCAAAACCAAGACTTGAACCCAATCAAACATCTCTGGAGAGTCCTGAAAATTTCTGTCCACGGTGGGACTCATTCAATCTGATAAAGCTTAAGAGGATCTGAAATTGTCCAAATCCAGGTGTGCAAAGCTTGGCACATTATACCCAAAAAGTCTATAATCACTTCCAAACATGCTTGAACCAAGTAGAGTTAAGGGTCTGAATGCTTAGGTCAATGTGATATTTCAGTTTTTCTATATTTTTTTTTTTTAGTTGTCAGAGCAGAACAATGCAATAAAGTACAGAAAAAAGAAACAGTTGCATCGATACAAACTTGAGAATTCTGGGGTGTCGCAGCACCTCTTTCTTATAAGAAGTAAATGGAGGTAATGAACAGGTAGGTATTGCCTGAATGAGGTTTTACCTCCATACTGTGCATAATTCTAAACCGTGTTGTACAACTCAGTTATGTTAAAACATTGCCTGCCAGATTTTGTAGATGTAGAGTATAATTTAAGGACCACTCTAGTGCCAGGAAAACATACTCGTTTTCCTGGCACTAGAGTGCCCTGAGTGTGCCCCCACCCTCAGGGACCCACTTCCACCGGGCTCTGGGGGGAGGAAGGGGTTAAACTTACCTCTTTCTCCAGCGCCGGGCGAGGAGCTTTCCTCCTCCTCTCCTTCTTCCTTGCGACGTCATCGGCTGAATGCGCATGCGCGGCAGGAGCCGCGCTCGCATTCAGCCGGTCGCATAGGAAAGCATTTACAATGCTTTCCTATGGACGCTTGCGTGCTCTCACTGTGATTTTCACAGTGAGAAGCACGCAAGCGCCTCTAGCGGTTGTCAGTGAGACAGCCACTAGAGGTTTAGGAGGCTGGATTAACCCTCAGTATAAACATAGCAGTTTCTCTGAAACTGCTATGTTTATAAAAAAAAAAAAGGGTTAATCCTAGAGGGACCTGGCACCCAGACCACCTCATTAAGCTGAAGTGGTCTGGGTGCCTAGAGTGGTCCTTTAAGGAGGCTTAATGATAGCCAGATTATTTTCTCTTGGTTAGTCATGGTTCCATCATATATCTTTACCTTCTATACGGCATCCATGTCTCAGATAGACTCTTAAATGAAAGACCAAGAAAAGAGGAAAGAATAGAAAAGGAAGGAGAGAAAAGATTAAGCAATAGCGTGGTGGTTGAGCCTCATTTTGCAGCATCTGCAGCGGCAAGGTCAGAGGAAGATGTCCCTCCGTGGGTCAGATAGACCCTTGTATGGGAAGGTATTTGAGTGGTTGATATGGTGGTGAGCGAGGGGACAGCGATAGGGTCCTTTAGGCAATGCCCACCTCACCTCCCAGCTCAATTGCCCATGTCACTATTCCGCCTTTTTGTATTTCTTGAGGGATTTCTGAGTTATTGCAGTCAGTTTGTCCATTAGACAGGTATATTTTATTTTATCTACAACTACAGAAATAGGGGGGGTTGTCTGGTTTGAGCCATGTTTGTGCTAGGGCTCTTCGCGCTGCTGGGATTAATTTATGTAGAAGTTTTTTCTCCGACCTCAAACAGTCATCTTTTAGTCTGGAAAGTAAGAAGACCCATGGGTCAATGTCAATCCTGCACTGAAAGCTCTGTGTTAAGAGATTTCCCACCTCTTGCCAAAAAGCCTTCACCATCGGGCAGTCCCACCACATGTGGAAATATATTCCTTTGACACCACAGTTCCTCCAACAGAGGTCATTGGGTGTTTTATACATGCAGTAGAGCTGTACCGGTGTTGTGTACCACCAGAACTTGGTCTTATACGCCTGTTCCTGGACAGTTGTACAGTTCGAGGCTGTGTTATAAGCTTCCCAAGTTTCCTGCCAGTCCTTCCCTTCCAATTTATCGCCTAAGTCTGACTCCCATTGGTCAATATATGTTAGATTGCCCCATCAGTTTTTCTGTTTAGTTTGTTTTTAAATGGTGTTATACATCGTTTTTGTTTTGTCATAGGTTATAGATTGATGAAACAAAAAAAAAGTTAAATAAAAAAAAAAAAGAAAGGTGAAACAATTGTAGTATAAGACTGCAACATAAAAAAGTCATAAATTAAGGGGTCTGAATACTTATTTCCCTGAACATAGAACTTAAATAAAAATAATGCTTTTCTCACTACTGTCTAGATGTTATTTTGTCTGTTTCCTAGCAGAGGTCTCAAAGTTTGAGAGTTATGTTTTGCTAGGACTGCACTCTTCTTAACATGATCTCAGATGGCTTACCTGGAATCTCAGGCACTCTAACTCCCTGTTAAAGGTAAGGAAATTAAGAATGTAACAGACTATGGAGGTAATCAATTGCTAAAAGCTTATGATAACTCCAACAGTGGCCGATACAGAGCCTGATCTGGGTTCCTCCATACATAGTGAATGTAAGTGTTTTTACTAGTTCAAAGACACCAGATTTCTATTCTACTATATCAGAGTACAACAATGGTCCACTTGTGTACCATTGCCAGGTTTTGGAGGAACTTGTAAAGTCAAATTACAGACATGACTTAATTGTGACATATCGTTTTGCTTGCTTTCCAGAAATGCTTTTTTGTAAAGATACACTATCTGGGTCAGCATACTGCCTAGCTCAAAACATTGATGCCATTTCTAACCCGAGCTAAATCTCACCACAATAATTCACTGTTTAGTAGCTTGGTCTACAGTCTGAGTAATCATTTTGAGAGCCAACCACAATAATGACAAGCCTTAGATAACAAATAAGGCTTGGTGTCCTAGTGATTGGTTCCTTACAGATCAGGCAGCCTAGGGCCAATTTCTGTTACTGGACTGCATCAATGGTAACACAGCCAGTAATAGGTCACTGACAGCTGATGAAGGCATCTTTTTTTTAGCCCAGTACTAGATTTCAATCACACAGTTTTATGCTGTTTGACAAACTGGGCAATTACTGAAAGACACAGTGCTAAAGCTTCCATAACAACATGGTGCATGCTGTGATCACATTACATATTGTTTGAACTTGAGATCACTGAGCTGACTGCCAGGGGGAGGCATCAGATCACATGCCTGTAGGACCCTATTTCTGTGATGGCTCGTTAGTCAAATATACATTGTAAGATATTGTAAGTCCATTATGAGCAGGGCCTTCTTTACCTCGAATATCCCCTTTCTATAACTATAAAGCACTGCAGAATATGTTGGCGCTACATAAAAATTATAATAATAATAGATACAGCCTGATTTCGTCATTTGTGATAGCATTTCTGACCAATGTAAAGTGCATCAATAAAGTAGAAAGTCTGGGCAGACAATTTCCTTCACAGAGAAGACCTTAATGGGAATCAGCTTTTTTCAAGTTTAAATTTCATGCAACGTAAATATTTATAAAGCCACTATTGTTAGTGATAAAATTGTTCATATGGATTTTAATCATTCAATTAAAAATACCTAATATGCAATCTCATCCATGGCCCACCAAGTGTAGAGATACCATGCTCTGAGTGTTCATCTTAACCCCTATAGAACACAAGTAACTAATACCTACTGAAACTACTATTTTCATACGAATTGGAACAATGATCTAGGATTTTGTTATAATTAATTTTATTACATATAATACAGAGCCACCCAGTGGCCATAAACTATTCCAACATGTAAATTAATCTACAAAAATCCCATCTACATGATACATAAATATATCATAACACATCAAGTTTTCCATCCACATTATAAAGTCATATCCAAATACATGTGCATATAGATTATAAATACCACAAAAAGCATAATCAGACACAGAAACAACTCATTGATAATAAATTGTATAATTTATTATATGTTAGAGAGAGAGATTTTTTTTAATTAAATGTGAGGTTGTACCTTTATAGCATCTGACATAACACCTCAAGTTATCCCCCCAGTTTATTTCCACTGTTATAGATATACATATGGAGTTTTATGTCTTAGGGATGGGGTGACTAGCGACAGAGTGAGGGTGGGGGGGGTTGATTAGTGACAGAGGGGGTGTCTAGGGAAAGAGTGGTAACTGGTGACAGAGGGAGGGGGTGACTAGTGACATAGGGCGGGAGGGAGTGACAGTGAGGGAGGGAGTGGGTGACAGCAGAGTCGGCTCTCTAATTAGGCGGTTTAGGCGGCCGCCTAAGGCCTCGCGCTGGCTGGGGCCTCGCGGCCGCCTAAACCGCCTGTGGGCAGACTGTGTCAGGTCCTCGGTCACTGACCGAGGACCTGACACCAGGAGGGGGCCCGGCGGCTTGCCCGGTATGCCGCCGGGTGCGAGGCCCCTCCTGGCTGCCCGGCCAGCCACCGCAGACACCGGTCTGCAGCTCCGCAGTGAGCAGAGCTGCAGACCATGTCTCGCGAAAACCGGACAATCAGAGCGTTGCCGCGGGTTACCACGGCAACGCTCTGATGGTCTCGCGAGATTACATAGGCCGGGAGCAGTGGCCACCGGACCACCAGGGAGCCCACTGGACCACCAGGGACTAAAGGTAGGCTCTCTCACCCCCCCACCACCCTCAGCCTCCCTACCACCCTCCCCACCACCCTCAGCCTCATCACCCTCCCCACCACCCTCAGCCTCATCACCCTCCCCACCACCCTCAGCCTCCCCACCCTCCCCACCACCCTCAGCCTCCCCACCACCCTCAGCCTCCCCACCCTCCCACCACCCTAGGCACCCCACCACCCTCAGCCTCAGCACCCCCCACCACCCTCAGCCTCAGAACCCCCCACCACCCTCAGCCTCAGAACCCCCCACCACCCTCAGCCTTCCCGCCCTCCCCACCACCCTCAGCCTTCCCACCCTCCCCAATACCCTCAGCCTCACCACCCTCAGCCTCAGCACCCTAAGCCTCACCACCACCCTCACCCCATCACCATCCTCACCATCACCCCCCACCTCAACCACCCGCAGCATCACCCCCTCACCATCCTCACCATCAACCCCCCTCCTTCTCACATCACATCACCCCCCCTCACTCTCACATCAACCCCCCCCTCACTCTCACATCAACCCCCCCCTCACTCTCACATCAACCCCCCCTCACTCTCACATCAACCCCCCCTCACTCTCACATCAACCCCCCCTCACTCTCACATCAACCCCCCCTCACTCTCACATCAACCCCCCCTCACTCTCACATCAACCCCCCCTCACTCTCACATCAACCCCCCCTCACTCTCACATCAACCCCCCCTCACTCTCACATCAACCCCCCCTCACTCTCACATCAACCCCCCCTCACTCTCACATCAACCCCCCCTCACTCTCACATCACCCCCCCCCTCCTCTCACATCACCCCCCCCCTCACTCTCACATCACCCCCCCCCCCTCCTACTCACATCACCCCCCCCCCTCCTACTCACATCACCCCCCCCCCTCCTACTCACATCACCCCCCCCCTCCTACTCACATCACCCCCCCCCCTCCTACTCACATCACCCCCCCCCTCCTACTCACATCACCCCCCCCCCCCTCCTACTCACATCACCCCCCCCCCCTCCTACTCACATCACCCCCCCCCCCCTCCTACTCACATCACCCCCCCCTCCTACTCACATCACCCCCCCCCCCTACTCACATCACCCCCCCCCCCTACTCACATCACCCCCCCCCCTACTCACATCACCCCCCCCCCCCTACTCACATCACCCCCCCCCCTCCTACTCACATCACCCCCCCCCCTCCTACTCACATCACCCCCCCCCCCCTACTCACATCACCCCCCCCCCTCCTACTCACATCACCCCCCCCCCCTCCTACTCACATCACCCCCCCCCCCTCCTACTCACATCACCCCCCCCCCTCCTACTCACATCACCCCCCCCTCCTACTCACATCACCCCCCCCCTCCTACTCACATCACCCCCCCCCTCCTACTCACATCACCCCCCCCCTCCTACTCACATCACCCCCCCCCTCCTACTCACATCACCCCCCCCCTCCTACTCACATCACCCCCCCCCCCCTCCTACTCACATCACCCCCCCCCTCCTACTCACATCACCCCCCCCCTCCTACTCACATCACCCCCCCCCTCCTACTCACATCACCCCCCCCCTCCTACTCACATCACCCCCCCCTCCTACTCACATCACCCCCCCCCTCCTACTCACATCACCCCCCCCCCTCCTACTCACATCACCCCCCCCTCTACTCACATCACCCCCCCCTCCTACTCACATCACCCCCCCCTCCTACTCACATCACCCCCCCCCCTCCTACTCACATCACCCCCCCCCCCTCCTACTCACATCACCCCCCCCCTCCTACTCACATCACCCCCCCTCCTACTCACATCACCCCCCTCCTACTCACATCACCCCCCCTCCTACTCACATCACCACCCCTCCTACTCACATCACATCACCCCCCCTCCTACTCACATCACCCCCGCTCACTCTCACCATCACCCCGCTCTCCCTTTCACCATCTCCCCCCTTTCCCTCTCACCATCACCCCCCTCACACCATCACCCGCCATACACACAACACACTTCAGTCTCAGACAAAAACGCAAACATGCTCACAGAGACATACATTCTCACACACAAGGATACTCTCTGTCAGACACACTCTCAGGCACATACACAGGTAAACTGTGCATCAATGTGTATATGTGACACTTTTTTGTTAGTGGTGCCTCATGTTTGAGTTTCGCCTAAGGCCTCAAAGTCTAGAGCCGCCTCTGGGTGACAGTGAAAGAGGGAGGGGGATAATTAGTGACCGAGTGACTCCCCATCTTACCCTTTTTATTTCCTACCTCTCTCTGCTCCCTCTGGTCTCTCCCAGGCTGCTGCTACTTACCCTTGCTGGTTGTGAGATGGCTCTGTGTGAGAGGAGAGTACAGGAAGTGATGTCACTTCCTAGCCCCGCCTCTCCCCATCACACAGAGCGCCGCGTGGGACAGGAAGGAGGAGACCTGGCAGAGAGAGAGCAGGTAATGCTGCCAGGTCTCCAGGTCTCATTAAGTGGGAGGGAGTTGATGTGCAGAGCAGTAGGTTGCGCTCCATCAGAGGCCCCAGCAGCCTATTAAAGATTTTTTTTTTTTTAAATTTTACCTTTCCAGTTGGCTGTCTCGAGCCCTCGGTCCACGACCGATGTGCCCGAGTGGTCAGACTGCACCTGTAAACATTGCAGTTTCTCTAAAACTGCAATGTTTTCCATTGCAGCTCTAAGGGCAATAGGGACACAGTACCCAGACCCCTTCAATGAGCTGAATTGGTCTGGGTGCCAATAGTGTCCCTTTAATATATATTGCGGAAAAATAGTTTACAAATTCTGCCTTTTCCTAGTCTTCATTAACTAACACACCCATCTCTGTTTTCAGAGTACCTAGACTTCAATTTTTTGTTTTTTTAGAATTTATGTACTTGGAAAAAAAGTTTATGGGGCAGGGTTTGGATGCCATACTGAAAGGTCGCAGGCAGACTAAGCTCCCACCTAAGCTTAATTTAAAAAAAGTGTTCTAAAGGCGGCAAATACCCTGATACAGATCATTCCCACAATGACAACCTCATCCTGCATTGCTGGAGTAACTTTGTATAGGACTAGAGGTAGGGTTAGTAAAGGTTTAACATTAACTACCATAAATGTTTTAGATCCTAGAAATAGGAGGCATTAACAATCAAGAATCATTAGTTACACTGGATGTGTAAAATATATAATCAAAAATGTGAAAATATTCTAATTGTTTCCATTTTATTCACATTTGTTTTAGGTATACATATACTTAAAGGGACACTATAGTCACCCGAACAACTTTAGCTTAATAATGCAGTTTTGGTGTATAGAACATGCCCCTGCAGCCTCACTGCTCAATCCTCTGCCATTTAGGAGTTAAATCCCTTTGTTTATGAACCCTAGTCACACCTCCCTGTGACTTGCACAGCCTTCCATAAACACTTCCTGTATAGAGAGCCCTATTTAGGCTTTCTTTATTGCAAGTTATGTTTAATTAAGATTTTCTTATCCAATGCTATGTTAATAGCTTTCTAGACCCTGCAAGAGCTTCCTGTATGTTTAAAGGACCACTCTAGTGCCAGGAAAACACACTCGTTTTCCTGGCACTAGAGTGCCCTGAGGGTGCCCCCGCCCCGCTCTGGAAAGGGGAGAAGGGGTAAAACTTACCTTTTTCCAGCACTCGGCGGGGAGCTCTCCTCCTCCTCCTCCTCCTTCTCCTCCTCCTCCTCCTCCTCCTCCTCTCCGTCGCCTGAATGCGCACGCGCGGCAAGAGCTGCGCGCGCATTCAGCCGGTCGCATAGGAAAGCATTTACAATGCTTTCCTATGGACGCTTGCGTGCTCTCACTGTGATTTTCACAGTGAGAATCACGCAAGCGCCTCTAGCGGCTGTCAATGAGACAGCCACTAGAGGATTAGGGGGAAGGCTTAACCAATTC